>NW_027515462.1:0-78541 GCF_048772815.1 Callospermophilus lateralis
GGTTTCCGAAATACCAGCAAATATTTTTTCACCATATCTTGATGATACTTGGTGGTAATGAAAAGTACACAAATCCCACTTGGCTCACCAAATTTTGTTCTTCTAGGTTGAAGCGTTCGTTTACAGTAGCAGTTTTTATTTTTAGGTTTCACTCTGTTCTTTTTTATATAGATAGATGAATTTGGAACTCTAAATCCAACATGCATTGTAGTAGCTCTTTGAAACTTGACAAAATGAAGAAGTTCTCAGTTTTGTCTCTATGACTTGTTTCCTCTTCAAGTAGCCTAGGCAGAGACTGTGGAAAAGCACTTTCATTGAGAGGGGTTGTCAGGCTTCTAAGAAATAACAAGTTTTTGAAATACCAGCAAATATTTTTTTCACCCAATCTTGATGATATTTGGTGGTAATGACAAGGACACAAATCCCACTTGGCTCACCAAATTTTGCTCTTCTAGGTTGAAGCGTTCGTTTACAAGAGCAGTTTTTATTTTGAGGTTTCCCTCTGTTCTCTCCTATATAGATAGATAAATTTGGAACTCTAAATCCAACATGGTTTGTAGTAGCTCTTTGAAACTTGACAAAATAAAGGAGTTCTCAGTTTTGTCTCTATGGTTTGTTTCCTCTTTAAGTAGCCCTAGGCACAGACTGGGTAAAAGCCCTTTCATTGGAAGTTGTTGCCAAGCTTCTAACAAATAACGAGTTTCCAAAATACCAGCAAATATTTTTTCACACAATCTTGATGATACTGGTGGTAATGATCAGTACACAAATCCCACTTGACTCACCAAATTTGGTTCTTCTAGGTTGAAGCGTTCATTTACAGTTGCAGTTTATATTTTTAGGTGTCCCTGTGTTCTCTCCTATATAGATAGATGAATTTGGAACTCTAAATCCAACATGGTTTGTAGTAACTCTTTGACACTTGGCAAAATAAAGTAGTTCTCAGTTTTGTCTCTACGATTTGTTTCCTTCTCAGTATCCCTAAGCAGAGACTGTGGAAAAGCTCTTTCATTGAAAGGGGTTGCCAAGCTTCCATGAAATTACGAGTTTCCGAAATACCAGCAAATATTTTTTCACGCAATCTTGATGAAATGTGGTGGTAATGATCAGTACACAAATCCCACTTGGCTCACCAAATTGTGTTCTTCTAGGTTGAAGCGTTCGTTTACAGTAGCAGTTTTTATTTTTAGATTTCCCTCTGTTCTCTCCTATATAGATAGATGAATTTGGAACTCTAAATCCAACATGATTTGTAGTAGCTCTTTGAAACTTGACAAAATAAAGAAGTTCTCAGTTTTGTCTCTATGGTTTGTTTCCTCTTCAAGTAAATCTAGGCAAAAAATGTGCAAAAGCACTTTCATTGAAAGGGGGTGCCAACTTCTAAGAAATAACGAGTTTCCGAAATACCAGCAAACATTTTTTCACCCAGTCTTGATGATACTTGGTGGTAATGATCGGTACACAAATCCCACTTGACTCACCAAATTTTGTTTTTCTAGGTTGAAGCATTAGTTTACAGTAGCAGTTTATATTTTTAGTATCCCTCTGTTCTCTCCTATATAGATAGATGAATTTGGAACTCTAAATCCAACATGGTTTGTATTAGCTCTTTGATACTTGGCAAAATAAAGGAGTTCTCAGTTTTTCTCTATGATTTGTTTCCTTCTCAAGTATCCCTAAGCATAGACTGTAGAAAAGCACTTTCATTGAAAGGGGTTGCCAAGCTTCCAAGAAATTACGAGTTTCCGAAATACCAAAAAATATTTTTTCACCAAATCTTGATGATACTTGGTGGTAATGACAAGTACTCAAATCCCACTTGGCTTACCAAATTTTGTTCTTGTAGGTTGAAGCGTTCGTTTACAGTAGCAGTTTATATTTTTTTATTTTTCCCTCTTTCTCTCCTATATAGATAGACGAATTTGGAACTCTAAATCCAACATGGTTTGTAGTAGCTCTTTGAAACTAGACAAAATAAAGGAGTTCTCAGTTTTGTCTATATGATTTGTTTCCTCTTCAAGTAGCCCAGGCAGGAGACTGTGGAAAAGCACTTCCATTGAAAGGGGTTGCCAAGCTTCCAAGAAATTAGGGGTTTCCGAAATACCAGCAAATATTTTTTCACCCAATCTTGATGATACTTGGTGGTAATGAAAAGTACACAAATCCCACTTGGCTCACCAAATTTTGTTCTTCTAGGTTGAAGCGTTCGTTTACAGTAGCAGTTTTTATTTTTAGGTTTCACTCTGTTCTTTTTTATATAGATAGTGAATTTAACTCTAAATCCAACATGGTTTGTAGTAGCTCTTTGAAACTTGACAAAATAAAAAGGTTCTCAGTTTTGTTTCTATGGTTTGTTTCCTCTTCAAATAGCCCTAGGCACAGACTAGGGAAAAGCTAATTCATTGAGAGGTGTTGCCAAGCTTCTAAGAATTAATGAGTTTCCGAAATACCAGCAAATATTTTTTCACCCAATCTTGATGATACTTGATGGTAATGATCGTATAAAAATCTCACTTGGCTCACGAAATTTTGTTTTTCTAGGTTGAAGCGTTCGTTTACAGTAGCAGTTTTTATTTTTAGGTTTCACTTTTTTCTCTCCTATATAGATAGATGAATTTGGAACTCTAAATACAACAAGGTTTGTAGTAGCTCTCTGAAACTTGACAAAAAAAAGTAGTGCTCAGATTTGTCTCTATGATTTGTTTCCTCTTCAAGTAGGCCAGGCAGCGACTGTGGAAAAGCATTTCCATTGAAAGGGGTTGCCAAGCTTCCAAGAAATTACGGGTTTCCGAAATACCAGCAAATATTTTTTCACACAATCTTGATGATACTTGGTGGTAATGATCGGTACAAAAATCCCACTTGGCGCACGAAATTTTGTTCTTCTAGGTTGAAGCGTTCGTTTACAGTAGCAGTTTTTATTTTTAGGTTTCACTCTGTTCTTTTTTATATAGATAGATGAATTTGGAAACTCTAAATCCAACATGGTTTGTAGTAGCTCTTTGAAACTTGACAAAATAAAGGAGTACTCAGTTTTGTCTCTATGATTTGTTTCCTCTTCAAGTAGCCCTAAGGAGAGACTGTGGAAAAGCACTTTCATTGAAAGGGTTTGCCAAGCTCCCAAAAATTACGTGTTTCCGAAATACCAGCAAATATTTTTTCACCCAATCTTGATGATAGTTGGTGGTAATGACAAGGACACAAATCCCACTTGGCTCAACAATTTTGCTCTTCTAGGTTGAAGCGTTCGTTTACAAGAGCAGTTTTTATTTTTAGGTTTCCCTCTGTTCTCTCCTATATAGATAGATGAATTTGGAACTCTAAATCCAACATGGTTTGTAGTAGCTCTTTGAAACTTGACAAAATAAAGGAGTTCTCAGTTTTGTCTCTATGGTTTGTTTCCTCTTTAAGTAGCCCTAGGCACAGAATGGGAAAAGCCCTTTCATTGAGAGTTGTTGCAAGCTTCTAAGAAATAACGAGTTTCGAAAATACCAGCAAATATTTTTTCACACAATCTTGATGATACTGGTGGTAATGATCAGTACACAAATCCCACTTGACTCACCAAATTTGGTTCTTCTAGGTTGAAGTGTTCATTTACAGTTGCAGTTTATATTTTTAGGTGTCCCTCTGTTCTCTCCTATATAGATAGATGAATTTGGAACTCTAATCCAACATGGTTTGTAGTAACTCTTTGACACTTGGCAAAATAAAGGAGTTCTCAGTTTTGTCTCTATGATTTGTTTCCTTCTCAAGTATCCCTAAGCAGAGACTGTGGAAAAGCACTTTCATTGAAAGGGGTTGCCAAGCTTCCATGAAATTTACGAGTTTCCGAAATACCAGAAAATATTTTTTCACCCAATCTTGATGATACTTGGTGGTAATGACAAGTACTCAAATCCCACTTGGCTCACCAAATTTTGTTCTTCTAGGTTGAAGCGTTCGTTTACACTAGCAGTTTATATTTTTAGGTTTCCCTCTGTTCTCTCCTATATAGATAGATGAATTTGGAACTCTAAATCCAACATGGTTTGTAGTAGCTCTTTGAAATTAGACAAAATAAAGGAGTTCTCATTTTTGTCTCTATGATTTGTTTCCTCTTCAAGTAGCCCAGGCAGAGACTGTGGAAAAGCACTTCCATTGAAAGGGGTTCCCAAGCTTCCAAGAAATTACGGGTTTCCGAAATACCAGCAAATATTTTTTCACCATATCTTGATGATACTTGGTGGTAATGAAAAGTACACAAATCCCACTTGGCTCACCAAAGTTTGTTCTTCTAGGTTGAAGCGTTCGTTTACAGTAGCAGTTTTTATTTTTAGGTTTCACTCTGTTCTTTTTTATATAGATAGATGAATTTGGAACTCTAAATCCAACATGCATTGTAGTAGCTCTTTGAAACTTGACAAAATGAAGAAGTTCTCAGTTTTGTCTCTATGACCTTGTTTCCTCTTCAAGTAGCCCTAGGCAGAGACTGTGGAAAAGCACTTTCATTGAGAGGGGTTGTCAGGCTTCTAAGATATAACAAGTTTTTGAAATACCAGCAAATATTTTTTCACCCAATCTTGATGATATTTGGTGGTAATGACAAGGACACAAATCCCACTTGGCTCAACAAATTTTGCTCTTCTAGGTTGAAGCGTTCGTTTACAAGAGCAGTTTTTATTTTTAGGTTTCCTCTGTTTCTCCTATATAGATAGATGAATTATAACTCTAAATCCAACATGGTTTGTAGTAGCTCTTTGAAACTTGACAAAATAAAGGAGTTCTCAGTTTTGTCTCTATGTTTGTTTCCTCTTTAAGTAGCCCTAGGCACAATCTGTGGAAAAGCCCTTTCATGGGAGTTGTTGCCAAGCTTCTAACAAATAACGAGTTTCCAAAATACCAGCAAATATTTTTTCACACAAATCTTGATGATACTGATGGTAATGATCAGTACACAAATCTCACTTGACTCACCAAATTTGGTTCCTCTAGGTTGAAGCGTTCGTTTACAGTTGCAGTTTATATTTTTAGGTGTCCCTCTGTTCTCTCCTATATAGATAGATGAATTTGGAACTCTAAATCCAACATGCATTGTAGTAGCTCTTTGAAACTTGACAAAATGAAGAAGTTCTCAGTTATTTCTCTATGTTTTGTTTCCTCTTCAAGTAGCCCTAGGCAGAGACTGTGGAAAAGCACTTTCATTGAGAGGGTTTGCCAGGCTTCTAAGAAATAACGAGTTTCTGAAATACCAGCAAATATTTTTTTCACCCAATAGTGATGATATTTGGTGGTAATGACAAGGACACAAATCCCACATGGCTCACCAAATTTTGTTCTTCTAGGATGAAGCGTTCTTTTAGAGTAGCAGTTTATATTTTTAGGTTTCCCTCTGTTCTCTCCTATATAGATAGATGAATTTGGAACTCTAAATCCAACATGGTTTCTAGTAGCTCTTTGAAACTTGACAAAATAAAGGAGTACTCAGTTTTGTCTCTATGGTTTGTTTCCTCTTTAAGTAGCCCTAGGCACAATCTGTGGAAAAGCCCTTTCATTGGGAGTTGTTGCCAAGCTTCTAACAAATAACGAGTTTCCAAAATACCAGCAAATATTTTTTCACACAATCTTGATGATACTGGTGGTAATGATCAGTACACAAATCCTCACTTGACTCACCAAATTTGGTTCTTCTAGGTTGAAGCGTTCGTTTACAGTTGCAGTTTATATTTTTAGGTGTCCCTCTGTTCTCTCCTATATAGATAGATGAATTTGGAACTCTAAATCCAACATGCATTGTAGTAGCTCTTTGAAACTTGACAAAATGAAGAAGTTCTCAGTTATGTCTCTATGTTTTGTTTCCTCTTCAAGTAGCCCTAGGCAGAGACTGTGGAAAAGCACTTTCATTGAGAGGGTTTGCCAGGCTTCTAAGAAATAACGAGTTTCCGAAATACCAGCAAATATTTTTTCACCCAATAGTGATGATATTTGGTGGTAATGACAAGGACACAAATCCCACATGGCTCACCAAATTTTGTTCCTTCTAGGATGAAGCGTTCTTTTAGAGTAGCAGTTTATATTTTTAGGTTTCCCTCTGTTCCTCTCCTATATATAGATAGATGAATTTGGAACTCTAAATGCAACATGGTTTCTAGTAGCTCTTTGAAACTTGACAAAATAAAGGAGTACTCAGTTTTGTCTCTATGATTTGTTTCCTCTTCAAGTAGCCCTAAGCAGAGACTATGGAAAAGCACTTTCATTGAAAGGGATTGCCAAGCTCCCAAAAAAATACGTGTTTCCGAAATACCAGCAAATATTCTTTCCCCAATCTTGATGATATTTGGTGGTAATGACAAGGACACAAATCCCACTTGGCTCACCAAATTTTGCTCTTCTAGGTTGAAGCGTTCGTTTACAAGAGCAGTTTTTATTTTTAGGTTTCCCTCTGTTCTCTCCTATATAGATAGATGAATTTGGAACTCTAAATCCAACATGGTTTGTAGTAGCTCTTTGAAACTTGACAAAATAAAGGAGTTCTCAGTTTTGTCTCTATGGTTTGTTTCCTCTTTAAGTAGCCCTAGGCACAGACTGGGGAAAAGCCTTTCATTGAGAGTTGTTGCCAAGCTTCTAAGAAATAACGAGTTTCCAAAATACCAGCAAATATTTTTTCACACAATCTTGATGATACTGGTGGTAATGATCAGTACACAAATCCCACTTGACTCACCAAATTTGGTTCTTCTAGGTTGAAGCGTTCATTTACAGTTGCAGTTTATATTTTTAGGTGTCCCTCTGTTCTCTCCTATATTGATAGATGAATTTTGGAACTCTAAATCCAACATGGTTTGTAGTAACTCTTTGACACTTGGCAAAATAAAGGAGTTCTCAGTTTTGTCTCTATGATTTGTTTCCTTCTCAAGTATCCCTAAGCAGAGACTGTGGAAAAGCACTTTCATTGAAAGGGGTTGCCAAGCTTCCATGAAATTATGAGTTTCCGAAATACCAGAAAATATTTTTTCACCCAATCTTGATGATACTTGGTGGTAATGACAAGTACTCAAATCCCACTTGCTCACCAAATTTTGTTCTTCTAGGTTGAAGCGTTCGTTTACACTAGCAGTTTATATTTTTAGGTTTCCCTCTGTTCTCTCCTATATAGATAGATGAATTTGGAACTCTAAATCCAACATGGTTTGTAGTAGCTCTTTGAAATTAGACAAAATAAAGGAGTTCTCATTTTTGTCTCTATGATTTGTTTCCTCTTCAAGTAGCCCAGGCAGAGACTGTGGAAAAGCACTTCCATTGAAAGGGGTTCCCAAGCTTCCAAGAAATTACGGGTTTCCGAAATACCAGCAAATATTTTTTCACCATATCTTGATGATACTTGGTGGTAATGAAAAGTACACAAATCCCACTTGGCTCACCAAATTTTGTTCTTCTAGGTTGGAGCATTCGTTTACAGTAGCAGTTTTTATTTTTAGGTTTCACTCTGTTCTTTTTTATATAAATAGATGAATTTGGAACTCTAAATCCAACATGCATTGTAGTAGCTCTTTGAAACTTGACAAAATGAAGAAGTTCTCAGTTTTGTCTCTATGACTTGTTTCCTCTTCAAGTAGCCCTAGGCAGAGACTGTGGAAAAGCACTTTCATTGAGAGGGGTTGTCAGGCTTCTAAGATATAACAAGTTTTTGAAATACCAGCAAATATTTTTTCACCCAATCTTGATGATATTTGGTGGTAATGACAAGGACACAAATCCCACTTGGCTCACCAAATTTTGCTCTTCTAGGTTGAAGCGTTCGTTTACAAGAGCAGTTTTTATTTTGAGGTTTCCCTCTGTTCTCTCCTATATAGATAGATAAATTTGGAACTCTAAATCCAACATGGTTTGTAGGTAGCTCTTTGAAACTTGACAAAATAAAGGAGTTCTCAGTTTTGTCTCTATGGTTTGTTTCCTCTTTAATAGCCCCTAGGCACAGACTGGGGAAAAGCCCTTTCATTGGGAGTTGTTGCCAAGCTTCTAACAAATAACGAGTTTCCAAAATACCAGCAAATATTTTTTCACACAATCTTGATGATACTGGTGGTAATGATCAGTACACAAATCCCACTTGACTCACCAAATTTGGTTCTTCTAGGTTGAAGCGTTCATTTACAGTTGCAGTTATATTTTTAGGTGTCCCTGTGTTCTCTCCTATATAGATAGATGAATTTGGAACTCTAAATCCAACATGGTTTGTAGTAACTCTTTGACACTTGGCAAAATAAAGGAGTTCTCAGTTTTGTCTCTACGATTTGTTTCCTTCTCAAGTATCCCTAAGCAGAGACTGTGGAAAAGCTCTTTCATTGAAAGGGGTTGCCAAGCTTCCATGAAATTACGAGTTTCCGAAATACCAGCAAATATTTTTTCACGCAATCTTGATGAAATGTGGTGGTAATGATCAGTACACAAATCCCACTTGGCTCACCAAATTGTGTTCTTCTAGGTTGAAGCGTTCGTTTACAGTAGCAGTTTTTATTTTTAGATTTCCCTCTGTTCTCTCCTATATAGATAGATGAATTTGGAACTCTAAATCCAACATGATTTGTAGTAGCTCTTTGAAACTTGACAAAATAAAGAGTTCTCAGTTTTGTCTCTATGGTTTGTTTCCTCTTCAAGTAAATCTAGGCAAAAAATGTGCAAAAGCACTTTCATTGAAAGGGGGTGCCAACTTCTAAGAAATAACGAGTTTCCGAAATACCAGCAAACATTTTTTCACCCAGTCTTGATGATACTTGGTGGTAATGATCGGTACACCAATCCCACTTGACTCACCAAATTTTGTTTTTCTAGGTTGAAGCGTTAGTTTACAGTAGCAGTTTATATTTTTAGGTATCCCTCTGTTCTCTCCTATATAGATAGATGAATTTGGAACTCTAAATCCAACATGGTTTGTATTAGCTCTTTGATACTTGGCAAAATAAAGGAGTTCTCAGGTTTTTCTCTATGATTTGTTTCCTTCTCAAGTATCCCTAAGCATAGACTGTAGAAAAGCACTTTCATTGAAAGGGGTTGCCAAGCTTCCAAGAAACTACGAGTTTCCGAAATACCAAAAAATATTTTTTCACCAAATCTTGATGATACTTGGTGGTAATGACAAGTACTCAAATCCCACTTGGCTTACCAAATTTTGTTCTTGTAGGTTGAAACGTTCGTTTACAGTAGCAGTTTATATTTTTTATTTTCCCTCTTTTCTCTCCTATATAGATAGACGAATTTGGAACTCTAAATCCAACATGGTTTGTAGTAGCTCTTTGAAACTAGACAAAATAAAGGAGTTCTCAGTTTTTGTCTATATGATTTGTTTCCTCTTCAAGTAGCCCAGGCAGAGACTGTGGAAAAGCACTTCCATTGAAAGGGGTTGCCAAGCTTCCAAGAAATTAGGGGTTTCCGAAATACCAGCAAATATTTTTTCACCCAATCTTGATGATACTTGGTGGTAATGAAAAGTACACAAATCCCACTTGGCTCACCAAATTTTGTTCTTCTAGGTTGAAGCGTTCGTTTACAGTAGCAGTTTTTATTTTTAGGTTTCACTCTGTTCTTTTTATATAGATAGATGAATTTTAACTCTAAATCCAACATGGTTTGTAGTAGCTCTTTGAACTTGACAAAATAAAAAGGTTCTCAGTTTTGTTTCTATGGTTTGTTTCCTCTTCAAAATAGCCCTAGGCACAGACTGGGGAAAGCTAATTCATTGAGAGGTGTTGCCAAGCTTCTAAGAATTAATGAGTTTCCGAAATACCAGCAAATATTTTTTCACCCAATCTTGATGATACTTGGTGGTAATGATCGGTATAAAAATCTCACTTGGCTCACGAAATTTTGTTTTTCTAGGTTGAAGCATTCGTTTACAGTAGCAGTTTTTATTTTAGGTTTCACTTTTTTCTCTCCTATATAGATAGATGAATTTGGAACTCTAAATACAACAAGGTTTGTAGTAGCTCTCTGAAACTTGACAAAAAAAAAGTAGTGCTCAGATTTGTCTCTATGATTTGTTTCCTCTTCAAGTAGGCCAGGCAGCGACTGTGGAAAAGCATTTCCATTGAAATGGGTTGCCAAGCTTCCAAGAAATTACGGGTTTCCGAAATACCAGCAAATATTTTTTCACACAATCTTGATGATACTGGTGGTAATGATCGGTACAAAAATCCCACTTGGCGCACGAAATATGTTCTTCTAGGTTGAAGCGTTCGTTTACAGTAGCAGTTTTTATTTTTAGGTTTCACTCTGTTCTTTTTTATATAGATAGATGAATTTGGAACTCTAAATCCAACATGGTTTGTAGTAGCTCTTTGAAACTTGACAAAATAAAGGAGTACTCAGTTTTGTCTCTATGATTTGTTTCCTCTTCAAGTAGCCCCAAAGCAGAGACTGTGGAAAGCACTTTCATTGAAAGGGTTTGCCAAGCTCCCAAAAAATTACGTGTTTCCGAAATACCAGCAAATATTTTTTCACCCAATCTTGATGATATTTGGTGGTAATGACAAGGACACAAATCCCACTTGGCTCACCAAATTTTGCTCTTCTAGGTTGAAGCGTTCGTTTACAAGAGCAGTTTTTATTTTTAGGTTTCCCTCTGTTCTCTCCTATATAGATAGATGAATTTGGAACTCTAAATCCAACATGGTTTGTAGTAGCTCTTTGAAACTTGACAAAATAAAGGAGTTCTCAGTTTTGTCTCTATGGTTTGTTTCCTCTTTAAGTAGCCCTAGCACAGACTGGGGAAAAGCCCTTTCATTGAGAGTTGTTGCCAAGCTTCTAAGAAATAACGAGTTTCCAAAATACCAGCAAATATTTTTTCACACAATCTTGATGATACTGGTGGTAATGATCAGTACACAAATCCCACTTGACTCACCAAAATTTGGTTCTTCTAGGTTGAAGCGTTCATTTACAGTTGCAGTTTATATTTTTAGGTGTCCCTCTGTTCTCTCCTATATAGATAGATGAATTTGGAACTCTAAATCCAACATGGTTTGTAGTAGCTCTTTGAAATTAGACAAAATAAAGGAGTTCTCATTTTTGTCTCTATGATTTGTTTCCTCTTCAAGTAGCCCAGCAGAGACTGTGGAAAAGCACTTCCATTGAAAGGGGTTCCCAAGCTTCCAAGAAATTACGGTTTCCGAAATACCAGCAAATATTTTTTCACCATATCTTGATGATACTTGGTGGTAATGAAAAGTACACAAATCCCACTTGGCTCACCAAATTTTGTTCTTCTAGGTTGAAGCGTTCGTTTACAGTAGCAGTTTTTATTTTTAGGTTTCACTCTGTTCTTTTTTATATAGATAGATGAATTTGGAACTCTAAATCCAACATGCATTGTAGTAGCTCTTTGAAACTTGACAAAATGAAGAAGTTCTCAGTTTTGTCTCTATGACTTGTTTCCTCTTCAAGTAGCCCTAGGCAGAGACTGTGGAAAAGCACTTTCATTGAGAGGGGTTTGTCAGGCTTCTAAGATATAACAAGTTTTTGAAATACCAGCAAATATTTTTTCACCCAATCTTGATGATATTTGGTGGTAATGACAAGGACACAAATCCCACTTGGCTCAACAAATTTTGCTCTTCTAGGTTGAAGCGTTTCGTTTACAAGAGCAGTTTTTATTTTTAGGTTTCCTCTGTTCTCTCCTATATAGATAGATGAATTTGGAACTCTAATCCAACATGGTTTGTAGTAGCTCTTTGAAACTTGACAAAATAAAGGAGTTCTCAGTTTTGTCTCTATGGTTTGTTTCCTCTTTAAGTAGCCCTAGGCACAATCTGTGGAAAAGCCCTTTCATTGGGAGTTGTTGCCAAGCTTCTAACAAATAACGAGTTTCCAAAATACCAGCAAATATTTTTCACACAATCTTGATGATACTGATGGTAATGATCAGTACACAAATCTCACTTGACTCACCAAATTTGGTTCCTCTAGGTTGAAGCGTTCGTTTACAGTTGCAGTTTATATTTTTAGGTGTCCCTCTGTTCTCTCCTATATAGATAGATGAATTTGGAACTCTAAATCCAACATGCATTGTAGTAGCTCTTTGAACTTGACAAAATGAAGAAGTTCTCAGTTATGTCTCTATGTTTTGTTTCCTCTTCAAGTAGCCCTAGGCAGAGACTGTGGAAAAGCACTTTCATTGAGAGGGTTTGCCAGGCTTCTAAGAAATAACGAGTTTCTGAAATACCAGCAAATATTTTTTCACCCAATAGTGATGATATTTGGTGGTAATGACAAGGACACAAATCCCACATGGCTCACCAAATTTTGTTCTTCTAGGATGAAGCGTTCTTTTAGAGTAGCAGTTTATATTTTTAGGTTTCCCTCTGTTCTCTCCTATATAGATAGATGAATTTGGAACTCTAAATCCAACATGGTTTCTAGTAGCTCTTTGAAACTTGACAAAATAAAGGAGTACTCAGTTTTGTCTCTATGGTTTGTTTCCTCTTTAAGTAGCCCTAGGCACAATCTGTGGAAAAGCCCTTTCATTGGGAGTTGTTGCCAAGCTTCTAACAAATAACGAGTTTCCAAAATACCAGCAAATATTTTTTCACACAATCTTGATGATACTGGTGGTAATGATCAGTACACAAATCTCACTTGACTCACCAAATTTGGTTCTTCTAGGTTGAAGCGTTCGTTTACAGTTGCAGTTTATATTTTTAGGTGTCCCTCTGTTCTCTCCTATATAGATAGATGAATTTGGAACTCTAAATCCAACATGCATTGTAGTAGCTCTTTGAAACTTGACAAAATGAAGAAGTTCTCAGTTATGTCTCTATGTTTTGTTTCCTCTTCAAGTAGCCCTAGGCAGAGACTGTGGAAAAGCACTTTCATTGAGAGGGTTTGCCAGGCTTCTAAGAAATAACGAGTTTCCGAAATACCAGCAAATATTTTTTCACCCAATAGTGATGATATTTGGTGGTAATGACAAGGACACAAATCCCACATGGCTCACCAAATTTTGTTCTTCTAGGATGAAGCGTTCTTTTAGAGTAGCAGTTTATATTTTTAGGTTTCCCTCTGTTCTCTCCTATATAGATAGATGAATTTGGAACTCTAAATGCAACATGGTTTCTAGTAGCTCTTTGAAACTTGACAAAATAAAGGAGTACTCAGTTTTGTCTCTATGATTTGTTTCCTCTTCAAGTAGCCCTAAGCAGAGACTATGGAAAAGCACTTTCATTGAAAGGGATTGCCAAGCTCCCAAAAAATTACGTGTTTCCGAAATACCAGCAAATATTCTTTCACCCAATCTTGATGATATTTGGTGGTAATGACAAGGACACAAATCCCACTTGGCTCACCAAATTTTGCTCTTCTAGGTTGAAGCGTTCGTTTACAAGAGCAGTTTTTATTTTTAGGTTTCCCTCTGTTCTCTCCTATATAGATAGATGAATTTGGAACTCTAAATCCAACATGGTTTGTAGTAGCTCTTTGAAACTTGACAAAATAAAGGAGTTCTCAGTTTTGTCTCTATGGTTTGTTTCCTCTTTAAGTAGCCCTAGGCACAGACTGGGGAAAAGCCCTTTCATTGAGAGTTGTTGCCAAGCTTCTAAGAAATAACGAGTTTCCAAAATACCAGCAAATATTTTTTCACACAATCTTGATGATACTGGTGGTAATGATCAGTACACAAATCCCACTTGACTCACCAAATTTGGTTCTTCTAGGTTGAAGCGTTCATTTACAGTTGCAGTTTATATTTTTAGGTGTCCCTCTGTTCTCTCCTATATTGATAGATGAATTTGGAACTCTAAATCCAACATGGTTTGTAGTAACTCTTTGACACTTGGCAAAATAAAGGAGTTCTCAGTTTTGTCTCTATGATTTGTTTCCTTCTCAAGTATCCCTAAGCAGAGACTGTGGAAAAGCACTTTCATTGAAAGGGGTTGCCAAGCTTCCATGAAATTATGAGTTTCCGAAATACCAGAAAATATTTTTTCACCCAATCTTGATGATACTTGGTGGTAATGACAAGTACTCAAATCCCACTTGGCTCACCAAATTTTGTTCTTCTAGGTTGAAGCGTTCGTTTACACTAGCAGTTTATATTTTTAGGTTTCCCTCTGTTCTCTCCTATATAGATAGATGAATTTGGAACTCTAAATCCAACATGGTTTGTAGTAGCTCTTTGAAATTAGACAAAATAAAGGAGTTCTCATTTTTGTCTCTATGATTTGTTTCCTCTTCAAGTAGCCCAGGCAGAGACTGTGGAAAAGCACTTCCATTGAAAGGGGTTCCCAAGCTTCCAAGAAATTACGGGTTTCCGAAATACCAGCAAATATTTTTTCACCATATCTTGATGATACTTGGTGGTAATGAAAAGTACACAAATCCCACTTGGCTCACCAAATTTTGTTCTTCTAGGTTGGAGCATTCGTTTACAGTAGCAGTTTTTATTTTTAGGTTTCACTCTGTTCTTTTTTATATAAATAGATGAATTTGGAACTCTAAATCCAACATGCATTGTAGTAGCTCTTTGAAACTTGACAAAAGGAAGAAGTTCTCAGTTTTGTCTCTATGACTTGTTTCCTCTTCAAGTAGCCCTAGGCAGAGACTGTGGAAAAGCACTTTCATTGAGAGGGGTTGTCAGGCTTCTAAGATATAACAAGTTTTTGAAATACCAGCAAATATTTTTTCACCCAATCTTGATGATATTTGGTGGTAATGACAAGGACACAAATCCCACTTGGCTCACCAAATTTTGCTCTTCTAGGTTGAAGCGTTCGTTTACAAGAGCAGTTTTTATTTTGAGGTTTCCCTCTGTTCTCTCCTATATAGATAGATAAATTTGGAACTCTAAATCCAACATGGTTTGTAGTAGCTCTTTGAAACTTGACAAAATAAAGGAGTTCTCAGTTTTGTCTCTATGGTTTGTTTCCTCTTTAATAGCCCTAGGCACAGACTGGGGAAAAGCCCTTTCATTGGGAGTTGTTGCCAAGCTTCTAACAAATAACGAGTTTCCAAAATACCAGCAAATATTTTTTCACACAATCTTGATGATACTGGTGGTAATGATCAGTACACAAATCCCACTTGACTCACCAAATTTGGTTCTTCTAGGTTGAAGCGTTCATTTACAGTTGCAGTTTATATTTTTAGGTGTCCCTGTGTTCTCTCCTATATAGATAGATGAATTTGGAACTCTAAATCCAACATGGTTTGTAGTAACTCTTTGACACTTGGCAAAATAAAGGAGTTCTCAGTTTTGTCTCTACGATTTGTTTCCTTCTCAAGTATCCCTAAGCAGAGACTGTGGAAAAGCTCTTTCATTGAAAGGGGTTGCCAAGCTTCCATGAAATTACGAGTTTCCGAAATACCAGCAAATATTTTTTCACGCAATCTTGATGAAATGTGGTGGTAATGATCAGTACACAAATCCCACTTGGCTCACCAAATTGTGTTCTTCTAGGTTGAATGCGTTCGTTTACAGTAGCAGTTTTTATTTTTAGATTTCCCTCTGTTCTCTCCTATATAGATAGATGAATTTGGAACTCTAAAATCCAACATGATTTGTAGTAGCTCTTTGAAACTTGACAAAATAAAGAAGTTCTCAGTTTTGTCTCTATGGTTTGTTTCCTCTTCAAGTAAATCTAGGCAAAAAATGTGCAAAAGCACTTTCATTGAAAGGGGGTGCCAACTTCTAAGAAATAACGAGTTTCCGAAATACCAGCAAACATTTTTTCACCCAGTCTTGATGATACTTGGTGGTAATGATCGGTACACCAATCCCACTTGACTCACCAAATTTTGTTTTTCTAGGTTGAAGCGTTAGTTTACAGTAGCAGTTTATATTTTTAGGTATCCCTCTGTCTCTCCTATATAGATAGATGAATTTGGAACTCTAAATCCAACATGGTTTGTATTAGCTCTTTGATACTTGGCAAAATAAAGGAGTTCTCAGGTTTTTCTCTATGATTTGTTTCCTTCTCAAGTATCCTAAGCATAGACTGTAGAAAAGCACTTTCATTGAAAGGGGTTGCCAAGCTTCCAAGAAACTACGAGTTTCCGAAATACCAAAAAATATTTTTTCACCAAATCTTGATGATACTTGGTGGTAATGACAAGTACTCAAATCCCACTTGGCTTACCAAATTTTGTTCTTGTAGGTTGAAACGTTCGTTTACAGTAGCAGTTTATATTTTTTTATTTTTCCCTCTTTTCTCTCCTATATAGATAGACGAATTTGGAACTCTAAATCCAACATGGTTTGTAGTAGCTCTTTGAAACTAGACAAAATAAAGGAGTTCTCAGTTTTGTCTATATAATTTGTTTTCCTCTTCAAGTAGCCCAGGCAGAGACTGTGGAAAAGCACTTCCATTGAAAGGGGTTGCCAAGCTTCCAAGAAATTAGGGGTTTCCGAAATACCAGCAAATATTTTTTCACCCAATCTTGATGATACTTGGTGGTAATGAAAAGTACACAAATCCCACTTGGCTCACCAAATTTTGTTCTTCTAGGTTGAAGCGTTCGTTTACAGTAGCAGTTTTTATTTTTAGGTTTCACTCTGTTCTTTTTTATATAGATAGATGAATTTTAACTCTAAATCCAACATGGTTTGTAGTAGCTCTTTGAAACTTGACAAAATAAAAAAGGTTCTCAGTTTTGTTTCTATGGTTTGTTTCCTCTTCAAATAGCCCTAGGCACAGACTGGGAAAAGCTAATTCATTGAGAGGTGTTGCCAAGCTTCTAAGAATTAATGAGTTTCCGAAATACCAGCAAATATTTTTTCACCCAATCTTGATGATACTTGGTGGTAATGATCGGTATAAAAATCTCACTTGGCTCACGAAATTTTGTTTTTCTAGGTTGAAGCATTCGTTTACAGTAGCAGTTTTTATTTTTAGGTTTCACTTTTTTCTCTCCTATATAGATAGATGAATTTGGAACTCTAAATACAACAAGGTTTGTAGTAGCTCTCTGAAACTTGACAAAAAAAAAGTAGTGCTCAGATTTGTCTCTATGATTTGTTTCCTCTTCAAGTAGGCCAGGCAGCGACTGTGGAAAAGCATTTCCATTGAAATGGGTTGCCAAGCTTCCAAGAAATTACGGGTTTCCGAAATACCAGCAAATATTTTTTCACACAATCTTGATGATACTTGGTGGTAATGATCGGTACAAAAATCCCACTTGGCGCACGAAATTATGTTCTTCTAGGTTGAAGCGTTCGTTTACAGAGCAGTTTTTATTTTTAGGTTTCACTCTGTTCTTTTTTATATAGATAGATGAATTTGGAACTCTAATCCAACATGGTTTGTAGTAGCTCTTTGAAACTTGACAAAATAAAGGAGTACTCAGTTTTGTCTCTATGATTTGTTTCCTCTTCAAGTAGCCCAAAGCAGAGACTGTGGAAAAGCACTTTCATTGAAAGGGTTTGCCAAGCTCCCAAAAAATTACGTGTTTCCGAAATACCAGCAAATATTTTTTCACCCAATCTTGATGATATTTGGTGGTAATGACAAGGACACAAATCCCACTTGGCTCACCAAATTTGCTCTTCTAGGTTGAAGCGTTCGTTTACAAGAGCAGTTTTATTTTTAGGTTTCCCTCTGTTCTCTCCTATATAGATAGATGAATTTGGAACTCTAAATCCAACATGGTTTGTAGTAGCTCTTTGAAACTTGACAAAATAAAGGAGTTCTCAGTTTTGTCTCTATGGTTTGTTTCCTCTTTAAGTAGCCCTAGCACAGACTGGGGAAAAGCCCTTTCATTGAGAGTTGTTGCCAAGCTTCTAAGAAATAACGAGTTTCCAAAATACCAGCAAATATTTTTTCACACAATCTTGATGATACTGGTGGTAATGATCAGTACACAAATCCCACTTGACTCACCAAATTTGGTTCTTCTAGGTTGAAGCGTTCATTTACAGTTGCAGTTTATATTTTTAGGTGTCCCTCTGTTCTCTCCTATATAGATAGATGAATTTGGAACTCTAAATCCAACATGGTTTGTAGTAACTCTTTGACACTTGGCAAAATAAAGGAGTTCTCAGTTTTGTCTCTATGATTTGTTTCCTTCTCAAGTATCCCTAAGCAGAGACTGTGGAAAAGCACTTTCATTGAAGGGGTTGCCAAGCTTCCATGAAATTACGAGTTTCCGAAATACAGAAAATATTTTTTCACCCAATCTTGATGATACTTGGTGGTAATGACAAGTACTCAAATCCACTTGGCTCACCAAATTATGTTCTTCTAGGTTGAAGCGTTCGTTACAGTAGCAGTTTTTATTTTTAGGTTTCACTCTGTTCTTTTTTATATAGATAGATGAATTTGGAACTCTAAATCCAACATGCATTGTAGTAGCTCTTTGAAACTTGACAAAATGAAGAAGTTCTCAGTTTTGTCTCTATGACTTGTTTCCTCTTCAAGTAGCCCTAGGCAGAGACTGTGGAAAAGCACTTTCATTGAGAGGGGTTGTCAGGCTTCTAAGATATAACAAGTTTTTGAAATACCAGCAAATATTTTTTCACCCAATCTTGATGATATTTGGTGGTAATGACAAGGACACAAATCCCACTTGGCTCAACAAATTTTGCTCTTCTAGGTTGAAGCGTTCGTTTACAAGAGCAGTTTTTATTTTTAGGTTTCCCTCTGTTCTCTCCTATATAGATAGATGAATTTGGAACTCTAAATCCAACATGGTTTGTAGTAGCTCTTTGAAACTTGACAAAATAAAGGAGTTCTCAGTTTGTCTCTATGGTTTGTTTCCTCTTTAAGTAGCCCTAGGCACAATCTGTGGAAAAGCCCTTTCATTGGAGTTGTTGCCAAGCTTCTAACAAATAACGAGTTTCCAAAATACCAGCAAATATTTTTTCACACAATCTTGATGATACTGATGGTAATGATCAGTACACAAATCTCACTTGACTCAGCAAATTTGGTTCTTCTAGGTTGAAGCGTTCGTTTACAGTTGCAGTTTATATTTTTAGGTGTCCTCTGTTCTCTCCTATATAGATAGATGAATTTGGAACTCTAAATCAAACATGCATTGTAGTAGCTCTTTGAAACTTGACAAAATGAAGAAGTTCTCAGTTATGTCTCTATGTTTTGTTTCCTCTTCAAGTAGCCCTAGGCAGAGACTGTGGAAAAGCACTTTCATTGAGAGGGTTTGCCAGGCTTCTAAGAAATAACGAGTTTCCGAAATACCAGCAAATATTTTTTCACCCAATAGTGATGATATTTGGTGGTAATGACAAGGACACAAATCCCACATGGCTCACCAAATTTTGTTCTTCTAGGATGAAGCGTTCTTTTAGAGTAGCAGTTTATATTTTTAGGTTTCCCTCTGTTCTCTCCTATATAGATAGATGAATTTGGAACTCTAAATCCAACATGGTTTCTAGTAGCTCTTTGAAACTTGACAAAATAAAGGAGTACTCAGTTTTGTCTCTATGATTTGTTTCCTCTTCAAGTAGCCCTAAGCAGAGACTATGGAAAAGCACTTTCATTGAAAGGGATTGCCAAGCTCCCAAAAAATTACGTGTTTCCGAAATACCAGCAAATATTCTTTCACCCAATCTTGATGATATTTGGTGGTAATGACAAGGACACAAATCCCACTTGGCTCACCAAATTTTGCTCTTCTAGGTTGAAGCGTTCGTTTACAAGAGCAGTTTTTATTTTTAGGTTTCCCTCTGTTCTCTCCTATATAGATAGATGAATTTGGAACTCTAAATCCAACATGGTTTGTAGTAGCTCTTTGAAACTTGACAAAATAAAGGAGTTCTCAGTTTTGTCTCTATGGTTTGTTTCCTCTTTAAGTAGCCCTAGGCACAGACTGGGGAAAAGCCCTTTCATTGAGAGTTGTTGCCAAGCTTCTAAGAAATAACGAGTTTCCAAAATACCAGCAAATATTTTTTCACACAATCTTGATGATACTGGTGGTAATGATCAGTACACAAATCCCACTTGACTCACCAAATTTGGTTCTTCTAGGTTGAAGCGTTCATTTACAGTTGCAGTTTATATTTTTAGGTGTCCCTCTGTTCTCTCCTATATAGATAGATGAATTTGGAACTCTAAATCCAACATGGTTTGTAGTAACTCTTTGACACTTGGCAAAATAAAGGAGTTCTCAGTTTTGTCTCTATGATTTGTTTCCTTCTCGAGTATCCCTAAGCAGAGACTGTGGAAAAGCACTTTCATTGAAAGGGGTTGCCAAGCTTCCATGAAATTACGAGTTTCCGAAATACCAGAAAATATTTTTTCACCCAATCTTGATGATACTTGGTGGTAATGACAAGTACTCAAATCCCACTTGGCTCACCAAATTTTGTTCTTCAAGTTGAAGCGTTCGTTTACACTAGCAGTTTATATTTTTAGGTTTCCCTCTGTTCTCTCCTATATAGATAGATGAATTTGGAACTCTAAATCCAACATGGTTTGTAGTAGCTCTTTGAAATTAGACAAAATAAAGGAGTTCTCATTTTTGTCTCTATGATTTGTTTCCTCTTCAAGTAGCCCCGGCAGAGACTGTGGAAAAGCACTTCCATTGAAAGGGGTTCCCAAGCTTCCAAGAAATTACGGGTTTCCGAAATACCAGCAAATATTTTTTCACCATATCTTTTTGATACTTGGTGGTAATGAAAAGTACACAAATCCCACTTGGCTCACCAAATTTTGTTCTTCTAGGTTGGAGCGTTCGTTTACAGTAGCAGTTTTTATTTTTAGGTTTCACTCTGTTCTTTTTTATATAGATAGATGAATTTGGAACTCTAAATCCAACATGCATTGTAGTAGCTCTTTGAAACTTGACAAAATGAAGAAGTTCTCAGTTTTGTCTCTATGACTTGTTTCCTCTTCAAGTAGCCCTAGGCAGAGACTGTGGAAAAGCACTTTCATTGAGAGGGGTTGTCAGGCTTCTAAGATATAACGAGTTTTTGAAATACCAGCAAATATTTTTTCACCCAATCTTGATGATATTTGGTGGTAATGACAAGGACACAAATCCCACTTGGCTCACCAAATTTTGCTCTTCTAGGTTGAAGCGTTCGTTTACAAGAGCAGTTTTTATTTTTAGGTTTCCCTCTGTTCTCTCCTATATAGATAGATGAATTTGGAACTCTAAATCCAACATGGTTTGTAGTAGCTCTTTGAAACTTGACAAAATAAAGGAGTTCTCAGTTTTGTCTCTATGGTTTGTTTCCTCTTTAAGTAGCCCTAGGCACAATCTGTGGAAAAGCCCTTTCATTGGGAGTTGTTGCCAAGCTTCTAACAAATAACGAGTTTCCAAAATACCAGCAAATATTTTTTCACACAATCTTGATGATACTGGTGGTAATGATCAGTACACAAATCTCACTTGACTCACCAAATTTGGTTCTTCTAGGTTGAAGCGTTCGTTTACAGTTGCAGTTTATATTTTTAGGTGTCCCTCTGTTCTCTCCTATATAGATAGATGAATTTGGAACTCTAAATCCAACATGCATTGTAGTAGCTCTTTGAAACTTGACAAAATGAAGAAGTTCTCAGTTATGTCTCTATGTTTTGTTTCCTCTTCAAGTAGCCCTAGGCAGAGACTGTGGAAAAGCACTTTCATTTAGAGGGTTTGCCAGGCTTCTAAGAAATAACGAGTTTCCGAAATACCAGCAAATATTTTTTCACCCAATAGTGATGATATTTGGTGGTAATGACAAGGACACAAATCCCACATTTCTCACCAAATTTTGTTCTTCAAGGATGAAGCGTTCTTTTAGAGTAGCAGTTTATATTTTTAGGTTTCCCTCTGTTCTCTCCTATATAGATAGATGAATTTGGAACTCTAAATCCAACATGGTTTCTAGTAGCTCTTTGAAACTTGACAAAATAAAGGAGTACTCAGTTTTGTCTCTATGATTTGTTTCCTCTTCAAGTAGCCCTAAGCAGAGACTATGGAAAAGCACTTTCATTGAAAGGGATTGCCAAGCTCCCAAAAAATTATGTGTTTCCAAAATACCAGCAAATATTCTTTCACCCAATCTTGATGATATTTGGTGGTAATGACAAGGACACAAATCCCACTTGGCTCACCAAATTTTGCTCTTCTAGGTTGAAGCGTTCGTTTACAAGAGCAGTTTTTATTTTTAGGTTTCCCTCTGTTCTCTCCTATATAGATAGATGAATTTGGAACTCTAAATCCAACATGGTTTGTAGTAGCTCTTTGAAACTTGACAAAATAAAGGAGTTCTCAGTTTTGTCTCTATGGTTTGTTTCCTCTTTAAGTAGCCCTAGGCACAGACTGGGGAAAAGCCCTTTCATTGAGAGTTGTTGCCAAGCTTCTAAGAAATAACGAGTTTCCAAAATACCAGCAAATATTTTTTCACACAATCTTGATGATACTGGTGGTAATGATCAGTACACAAATCCCACTTGACTCACCAAATTTGGTTCTTCTAGGTTGAAGCGTTCATTTACAGTTGCAGTTTATATTTTTAGGTGTCCCTCTGTTCTCTCCTATATAGATAGATGAATTTGGAACTCTAAATCCAACATGGTTTGTAGTAACTCTTTGACACTTGGCAAAATAAAGGAGTTCTCAGTTTTGTCTCTATGATTTGTTTCCTTCTCGAGTATCCCTAAGCAGAGACTGTGGAAAAGCACTTTCATTGAAAGGGGTTGCCAAGCTTCCATGAAATTACGAGTTTCCGAAATACCAGAAAATATTTTTTCACCCAATCTTGATGATACTTGGTGGTAATGACAAGTACTCAAATCCCACTTGGCTCACCAAATTTTGTTCTTCTAGGTTGAAGCGTTCGTTTACACTAGCAGTTTATATTTTTAGGTTTCCCTCTGTTCTCTCCTATATAGATAGATGAATTTGGAACTCTAAATCCAACATGGTTTGTAGTAGCTCTTTGAAATTAGACAAAATAAAGGAGTTCTCATTTTTGTCTTTATTATTTGTTTCCTCTTCAAGTAGCCCAGGCAGAGACTGTGGAAAAGCACTTCCATTGAAAGGGGTTCCCAAGCTTCCAAGAAATTACGGGTTTCCGAAATACCAGCAAATATTTTTTCACCATATCTTGATGATACTTGGTGGTAATGAAAAGTACACAAATCCCACTTGGCTCACCAAATTTTGTTCTTCTAGGTTGGAGCGTTCGTTTACAGTAGCAGTTTTTATTTTTAGGTTTCACTCTGTTCTTTTTTATATAGATAGATGAATTTGGAACTCTAAATCCAACATGCATTGTAGTAGCTCTTTGAAACTTGACAAAATGAAGAAGTTCTCAGTTTTGTCTCTATGACTTGTTTCCTCTTCAAGTAGCCCTAGGCAGAGACTGTGGAAAAGCACTTTCATTGAGAGGGGTTGTCAGGCTTCTAAGATATAACGAGTTTTTGAAATACCAGCAAATTTTTTTTCACCCAATCTTGATGATATTTGGTGGTAATGACAAGGACACAAATCCCACTTGGCTCACCAAATTTTGCTCTTCTAGGTTGAAGCGTTCGTTTACAAGAGCAGTTTTTATTTTTAGGTTTCCCTCTGTTCTCTCCTATATAGATAGATGAATTTGGAACTCTAAATGCAACATGGTTTGTAGTAGCTCTTTGAAACTTGACAAAATAAAGGAGTTCTCAGTTTTGTCTCTATGGTTTGTTTCCTCTTTAAGTAGCCCTAGGCACAATCTATGGAAAAGCCCTTTCATTGGGAGTTGTTGCCAAGCTTCTAACAAATAACGAGTTTCCAAAATACCAGCAAATATTTTTTCACACAATCTTGATGATACTGGTGGTAATGATCAGTACACAAATTTCACTTGACTCACCAAATTTGGTTCTTCTAGGTAGAAGCGTTCGTTTACAGTTGCAGTTTATATTTTTAGGTGTCCCTCTGTTCTCTCCTATATAGATAGATGAATTTGGAACTCTAAATCCAACATGCATTGTAGTAGCTCTTTGAAACTTGACAAAATGAAGAAGTTCTCAGTTATGTCTCTATGTTTTGTTTCCTCTTCAAGTAGCCCTAGGCAGAGACTGTGGAAAAGCACTTTCATTTAGAGGGTTTGCCAGGCTTCTAAGAAATAACGAGTTTCCGAAATACCAGCAAATATTTTTTCACCCAATAGTGATGATATTTGGTGGTAATGACAAGGACACAAATCCCACATTTCTCACCAAATTTTGTTCTTCTAGGATGAAGCGTTCTTTTAGAGTAGCAGTTTATATTTTTAGGTTTCCCTCTGTTCTCTCCTATATAGATAGATGAATTTGGAACTCTAAATCCAACATGGTTTCTAGTAGCTCTTTGAAACTTGACAAAATAAAGGAGTACTCAGTTTTGTCTCTATGATTTGTTTCCTCTTCAAGTAGCCCTAAGCAGAGACTATGGAAAAGCACTTTCATTGAAAGGGATTGCCAAGCTCCCAAAAAATTACGGGTTTCCGAAATACCAGCAAATATTCTTTCACCCAATCTTAATGATATTTGGTGGTAATGACAAGGACACAAATCCCACTTGGCTCACCAAATTTTGCTCTTCTAGGTTGAAGCGTTCGTTTACAAGAGCAGTTTTTATTTTTAGGTTTCCCTCTGTTCTCTCCTATATAGATAGATGAATTTGGAACTCTAAATCCAACATGGTTTGTAGTAGCTCTTTGAAACTTGACAAAATAAAGGAGTTCTCAGTTTTGTCTCTATGGTTTGTTTCCTCTTTAAGTAGCCCTAGGCACAGACTGGGGAAAAGCCCTTTCATTGAGAGTTGTTGCCAAGCTTCTAAGAAATAACGAGTTTCCAAAATACCAGCAAATATTTTTTCACACAATCTTGATGATACTGGTGGTAATGATCAGTACACAAATCCCACTTGACTCACCAAATTTGGTTCTTCTAGGTTGAAGCGTTCATTTACAGTTGCAGTTTATATTTTTAGGTGTCCCTCTGTTCTCTCCTATATAGATAGATGAATTTGGAACTCTAAATCCAACATGGTTTGTAGTAACTCTTTGACACTTTGCAAAATAAAGGAGTTCTCAGTTTTGTCTCTATGATTTGTTTCCTTCTCGAGTATCCCTAAGCAGAGACTGTGGAAAAGCACTTTCATTGAAAGGGGTTGCCAAGCTTCTATGAAATTACGAGTTTCCGAAATACCAGCAAATATTTTTTCACCCAATCTTGATGATACTTGGTGGTAATGACAAGTACTCAAATCCCACTTGGCTCACCAAATTTTGTTCTTCTAGGTTGAAGCGTTCGTTTACACTAGCAGTTTATATTTTTAGGTTTCCCTCTGTTCTCTCCTATATAGATAGATGAATTTGGAACTCTAAATCCAACATGGTTTGTAGTAGCTCTTTGAAATTAGACAAAATAAAGGAGTTCTCATTTTTGTCTCTATGGTTTGTTTCCTCTTCAAGTAGCCCAGGCAGAGACTGTGGAAAAGCACTTCCTTTGAAAGGGGTTGCAAAGCTTCCAAGAAATTACGGGTTTCCGAAATACCAGCAAATATTTTTTCACCCAATCTTGATGATACTTGGTGGTTATGAAAAGTACACAAATCCCACTTGGCTCACCAAATTTTGTTCTTCTAGGTTGGAGCGTTCGTTTACAGTAGCAGTTTTTATTTTTAGGTTTCACTCTGTTCTTTTTTATATAGATAGATGAATTTGGAACTCTAAATCCAACATGCATTGTAGTAGCTCATTGAAACTTGACAAAATGAAGAAGTTCTCAGTTATGTCTCTATGTTTTGTTTCCTCTTCAAGTAGCCCTAGGCAGAGACTGTGGAAAAGCACTTTCATTGAGAGGGGTTGCCAGGCTTCTAAGAAATAACGAGTTTCCGAAATACCAGCAAATATTTTTTCACCCAATAGTGATGATATTTGGTGGTAATGACAAGGACACAAATCCCACTTGGCTCACCAAATTTTGTTCTTCTAGGATGAAGCGTTCTTTTAGAGTAGCAGTTTATATTTTTAGGTTTCCCTCTGTTCTCTCCTATATAGATAGATGAATTTGGAACTCTAAATCCAACATGCTTTGTAGTAGCTCTTTGAAACTTGACAAAATAAAGGAGTACTCAGTTTTGTCTCTATGATTTGTTTCCTCTTCAAGTAGCCCTAAGCAGAGACTGTGGAATGGCACTTTCATTGAAAGGGTTTGCCAAGCTCCCAAAAAATTACGGGTTTCGGAAATACCAGCAAATATTTTTTCACCCAATCTTGATGATATTTGGTGATAATTACAAGTACACAAATCCCACTTGGCTCACCAAATTTTGCTCTTCTAGGTTGAAGCATTCCTTTACAAGAGCAGTTTTTATTTTTAGGTTTCCCTCTGTTCTCTCCTATATAGATAGATGAATTTGGAACTCTAAATCCAAAATGGTTTCTAGTAGCTCTTTGAAACTTGACAAAATAAAAATGTTCTCAGTTTTGTTTCTATGGTTTGTTTCCTCTTCAAGTAGCAAAGGCAGAGACTGTGGAAAAGCACTTCCATTGAAAGGGGTTCCCAAGCTTCCAAGAAATAACGGGTTTCCGAAATACCAGCAAATATTTTTTCACCCCACCTTGATGATACTTGGTGGTAATGAAAAGTACACAAATCCCACTTGGCTCACTAAATTATGTTCTTCTAGGTTGAAGCGTTCGTTTACAGTAGCAGTTTTTATTTTTAGGTTTCACTCTGTTCTTTTTTATATAGATAGATGAATTTGGAACTCTAAATCCAACATGCATTGTAGTAGCTCTTTGAAACTTGACAAAATGAAGAAGTTCTCAGTTTTGTCTCTATGTTTTGTTTCCTCTTCAAGAAGCCCTAGGCAGAGATTGTGGAAAAGCACTTTCATTGAGAGGGGTTGCCAGGCTTCTAAGAAATAACGAGTTTCCGAAATACCAGCAAATATTTTTTCACCCAATCTTGATGATATTTGGTGGTAATGACAAGGACACAAATGCCACTTGGCTCACCAAATTTTGTTCTTCTATGTTGAAGCTTTCTTTTAGAGTAGCAGTTTATATTTTTAGGTTTCCCTCTGTTCTCTCCTATATAGATAGATGAATTTGGAACTCTAAATCCAATATGGTTTGTAGTAGCTCTTTGAAACTTGACAAAATAAAGGAGTACTCAGTTTTGTCTCTATGATTTGTTTCCTCTTCAAGTAGCCCTAAGCAGAGACTGTGGAAAAGCACTTTCATTGAAAGGGTTTGCCAAGCTCCCAAAAAATTACGGGTTTCCGAAATACCAGCAAATATTTTTTACCCAATCTTGATGATATTTGGTGGTAATTACAAGTACACAAGTCCCACTTGGTTCGCAAATTTTGCTCTTCTAGGTTGAAGCGTTCGTTTACAAGAGCAGTTTTTATTTTTAGGTTTCCCTCTGTTCTCTCCTATATAGATAGATGAATTTGGAACTCTAAATCCAACATGGTTTGTAGTAGCTCTTTGAAACTTGACAAAATAAAAAAGTTCTCAGTTTTGTCTCTATGGTTTGTTTCCTCTTCAAGTAGCTCTAGGCACAGACTGGGGAAAAGCACATTTATTGAGAGAGGTTGCCAAGCTTCTAAGAAATAACGAGTTTCCGAAATACCATCAAATATTTTTTCACCCAGTCTTGATGATATTTGTTGGTAATCATCGGTACACAAATCCCACTTGACTCACCATATTTTGTTCTTCTAGGATGAAGCGTTCTTTTAGAGTAGCAGTTTATATTTTTAGGTTTCCCTGTGTTCTCTCCTATATAGATAGCTGAATTTGGAACTCTAAATCCAACATGGTTTGTAGTAGCTCTTTGACACTTGGCAAAATAAAGGAGTTCTCAGTTTTGTCTGTATGATTTGTTTCCTTCTCAAGTATCCCTAAGCAGAGACTGTGGAAAAGCACTTTCATTGAAAGGGTTTGCCAACTTCCATGAAATTACGAGTTTCCGAAATACCAGCAAATATTTTTTCACCCAGTCTTGATGATATTTGGTGGTAATCATCGGTACACAAATCCCACTTGGCTCACCAAATTTTGTTCTTCTAGGATGAAGCGTTCTTTTAGAGTAGCAGTTTATATTTTTAGGTTTCCCTCTGTTCTATCCTATATAGATAGATGAATTTGGAACTCTAAATCCAACATGGTTTGTAGTAGCTCTTTGACACTTGGCAAAATAAAGGAGTTCTCAGTTTTGTCTCTATGATTTGTTTCCTTCTCAAGTATCCCTAAGCAGAGACTGTGGAAAAGCACTTTCATTGAAAGGGGTTGCCAAGCTCCCAAGAAATTACGAGTTTCCGAAATACCAGCAAATATTTTTTCACCCAATCTTGATGATACTTGGTGGTAATGACAAGTACTCAAATCCCACTTGGCTCACCAAATTTTGTTCTTCTAGGTTGAAGCGTTCGTTTACACTAGCAGTTTATATTTTTAGGTTTTCCTCTGTTCTCTCCTATATAGATAGATGAATTTGGAACTCTAAATCCAACCTGGTTTGTAGTAGCTCTTTGAAACTAGACAAAATAAAGGACTTCTCAGTTTTGTCTCTATGATTTGTTTCCTCTTCAAGTAGCCCAGGCAGAGACTGTGGAAAAGCACTTCCATTGAAAGGGGTTGCCAAGCTTCCAAGAAATTACGGGTTTCCGAAATACCAGCAAATATTTTTTCACCCAATCTTGATGATACTTGGTGGTAATGAAAAGTACACAAATCCCACTTCGCTCACCAAATTTTGTTCTTCTAGTTTGGAGCGTTCGTTTAGAGTAGCAGTTTTTATTTTTAGGTTTCACTCTGTTCTTTTTTATATAGATAGATGAATTTGGAACTCTAAATCCAACATGCATTTGTAGTAGCTCTTTGAAACTTGACAAAATGAAGAAGTTCTCAGTTTTGTCTCTATGTTTTGTTTCCTCTTCAAGTAGCCCTAGGCAGAGACTGTTTAAAAGCACTTTCATTGAGAGGGGTTGCCAGGCTTCTAAGAAATAACGAGTTTAGAAAATACCAGCAAATATTTTTTCACCCAATCTTGATGATATTTGGTGGTAATGACAAGGACACAAATCCCACTTGGCTCACCAAATTTTGTTCTTCTAGGTTGAAGCGTTCTTTTAGAGTAGCAGTTTATATTTTTAGGTTTCCCTCTGTTCTCTCCTATATACATAGAGGAATTTGGAACTCTAAATCCAACATGGTTTGTAGTAGCTCTTTGAAACTTGACAAAATAAAGGAGTACTCAGTTTTGTCTCTATGATTTGTTTCCTCTTCAAGTAGCCCTAAGCAAAGACTGTGGAAAAGCACTTTCATTGAAAGGGTTTGCCAAGCTCCCAAAAAATTACGGGTTTCCGAAATACAAGCAAATATTTTTTCACCAAATCTTGATGATATTTGGTGGTAATTACAAGTACACAAATCCCAGTTGGCTCACCAAATTTTGCTCTTCTAGGTTGAAGCGTTCGTTTACAATGCAGTTTTTATTTTTAGGTTTCCCTCTATTCTCTCCTATATAGATAGATGAATTTGGAACTCTAAATCCAACATGGTTTGCAGTAGCTCTTTGAAACTTGACACAATAAAAATGTTCTCAGTTTTGTCTCTATGATTTGTTTCCTCTTCAAGTAGCCCTAAGCAGAGACTGTGGAAAAGCACTTTCATTGAAAGGGTTTGCCAAGCTCCCAAAAAATTACGGGTTTCCGAAATACCAGCAAATATTCTTTCACCCAATCTTGATGATATTTTTGGTAAGGACAAGGACACAAATCCCACTTGGCTCACCAAATTTTGCTCTTCTAGGTTGAAGCGTTCGTTTACAAGAGCAGTTTTTATTTTTAGGTTTCCCTCTGTTCTCTCCTATATAGATAGATGAATTTGGAACTCTAAATCCAACATGGTTTGTAGTAGCTCTTTGAAACTTGACAAAATGAAGGAGTTCTCAGATTTGTCTCTATATTTTGTTTCCTCTTCAAGTAGCCCTAGGCACAGACTGTGCAAAAGCACTTTCATTGAGAGGGGTTGCCAGGCTTCTAAGAAATATCGAGTTTCCGAAATACCAGCAAATATTTTTTCACGCAATCTTGATGATACTTGGTGGTAATGACAAGTACGCAAATCCTACTTGGCTCACCAAGTTTTGTTCTTCTACGTTTTAGCGTTCTTTTACAGTAGCAGTGTATATTTTTAGGTTTCCCTCTGTTCTCTCCTATATAGATAGAGGAATTTGGAACTTTAAATCCAACATGGTTTGTAGTAGCTCTTTGAAACTTGACAATATAAAAAGTTCTCAGTTTTGTCTCTATGGTTTGTTTCCTCTTCAAGTAGCCCTAGGCACAGACTGGGGAAAAGGTAATTTATTGAGAGGGATTGACAAGCTTCTAAGAAATAACGAGTTTCCGAAATACCAGCAAATATTGTTTCACCCAATCTTGATGATACGTCTTGATAATGATAAGTACACAAATCCCAATTGGCTCAACAAATTGTGTTCTTTCAGGTTGAAGCGTTCGTTTACAGTAGCAGTATTTATTCTTTGGTTTCACTCTGTTCTCTCCCATATAGATTGATGAATTTGGAACTCTAAATCCAACATGGTTTGTAGTAGCTCTTTGAAACTTGACAAAATAAAGGAGTTCTCAGTTTTGTCTCTATGGTTTCTTTCCTCCTCAAGTAGCCCTAGGCACAAACTGTAGAAAAGCACATTCATTGAAAGGGGTTGCCAAGCTTCTAAGAAATAACGAGTTTCCGTAATACCAGCAAATATTTTTTAAGCCAATCTTGATGATACTTGGTGGTAATGATCAGTACAAAAATCCCACTTGGCTCACCAAATTTTGCTCTTCTAGGTTGAAGCATTCGTTTACAAGAGCAGTTTTTAATTTTTAGGTTTCCCTCTGTTCTCTCCTATATAGATACATGAATTTGGAACTCTAAATCCAACATGGTTTGTAGTAGCCCTTTGAAACTTGACAAAATAAAAATCTTCTCAGTTTTTTCTCTATGGTTTGTTTTCTTTTCAAGTTGCCCAGGCAGAGACTGTGGAAAAGCACTTCCATTGAAAGGGGTTGCCAAGCTTCCAAGAAATTACGGGTTTCCGAAATACCAGCAAATATTTTTTCACCCCATCTTGATGATACTTGGTGGTAATGAAAAGTACACAAATCCCACTTGGCTCACCAAATTATGTTCTTCTAGGTTGAAGCGTTCGTTTACAGTAGCAGTTTTTATTTTTAGGTTTCACTCTTTTTTTTATATATAGATAGATGAATTTGGAACTCTAAATCCAACATGCATTGTAGTAGCTCTTTGAAACTTGACAAAATGAAGAAGTTCTCAGTTTTGTCTCTATGTTTTGTTTCTTCTTCAAGAAGCCCTAGGCAGAGACTGTGGAAAAGCACTTTCATTGAGAGGGGTTGCCTGGCTTCTAAAAAATAACGAGTTTCCGAAATACCAGCAAATATTTTTTCACCCAATCTTGATGATATTTGGTGGTAATGACAAGGACACAAATCCCACTTGGCTCACCAAATTTTGTTCTTCTAGCTTGAAGCGTTCTTTTAGAGTAGCACTTTATATTTTTAGGTTTCCCTCTGTTCTCTCCTATATAGATAGATGAATTTGGAACTCTAAATAGAACATGGTTTGTAGTAGCTCTTTGATACTTGACAAAATAAATTAGTTCTCAGTTTTGTCTCTATGGTTTGTTTCCTTTTTAAGTAGCCCTAGGCACAGACTGTGGAAAAGCCCTTTCATTGAGAGTTGTTGCCAAGCTTCTAAGAAATAACGAGTTTCCAAAATACCAGCAAATATTTTTTCACCCAATCTTGATGATACTGGTGGTAATGATCAGTACACAAATCCCATTGACTCACCAAATTTGGTTCTTCTAAGTTGAAGCGTTCGTTTACAGTTGCAGTTTATATTGTTAGGTGTCCCTCTGTTCTCTCCTATATAGATAGATGAATTTGGAACTCTAAATCCAACATGGTTTGTAGTAGCTCTTTGACACTTGGCAAAATAAAGGAGTTCTCCGTTTTGTCTCTATGATTTGTTTCCTTCTCAAGTATCCCTAAGCAGAGACTGTGGAAAAGCACTTTCATTGAAAGGGTTTGCCAAGCTTCCAAAAAATTACGTATTTCCGAAATACCAGCAAATATTTTTTCACCCAATCTTGATTATATTTGGTGGTAATTACAAGTACACAAGTCCCACGTGGCTCACCAAATTTTGCTCTTCTAGGTTGAAGCGTTCGTTTACAAGAGCAGTTTTTATTTTTAGGTTTCCCTCTGTTCTCTCCTATATAGATAGATGAATTTGGAACTCTAAATCCAACATGGTTTGTAGTAGCTCTTTGAAACTTGACAAAATAAAGGAGTTCTCAGTTTTGTCTCTATGGTTTGTTTCCTCTTTAAGTAGCCTTAGGCACAGACTGTGATAAAGCCCTTTAATTGAGAGTTGTTGCCAAGCTTCTAAGAAATAACGAGTTTCCAAAATACCAGCAAATATTTTTTCACCCAATCTTGATTATACTGGTGGAAATGATCAGTACACAAATCCCACCTGACTCACCAAATTTGGTTCTTCTAGGTTGAAGCGTTCGTTTACAGTTGCAGTTTATATTTTTAGGTGTCCCTCTGTTCTCTCCTATATAGATAGATGAATTTGGAACTCTAAATCCACCATGGATTGTAGTAGCTCTTTTACACTTGGCAAAATAAAGGAGTTCTCAGTTTTGTCTCTATGATTTGTTTCCTTCTCAAGTATCCCTAAGCAGAGACTGTTTAAAAGCACTTTCCTTGAAAGGGGTTGCCAAGCTTCCAAGAAATTACGAGTTTCCGAAATACCAGCAAATATTTTTTCACCCAAACTTGATGATACTTGGTGGTAATGACAAGTACTCAAATCCCACTTGGCTCACCAAATTTTGTTCTTCTAAGTTGAAGCGTTCATTTACACTAGCAGTTTATATTTTTAGATTTCCCTCTGTTCTCTCCTATATAGATAGATGAATTTGGAACTCTAAATCCAACATCGTTTGTAGTAGCTCTTTGAAACTAGACAAAATAAAGGAGTTCTCAGTTTTGTCTCTATGATTTGTTTCCTCTTCAAGTAGCCGAGGCAGAGACTGTGGAAAAGCACTTCCATTGAAAGGGGTTGCCAAGCTTCCAAGAAATTACAGTTTCCGAAATACAAGCAAATATTTTTTCACCCAATCTTGATGATACTTGGTGGTAATGAAAAGTACACAAATCCCACTTGGCTCACTAAATTTTGTTCTTCTAGGTTTGAGCGTTCGTTTACACTAGCAGTTTATGTTTTTAGATTTCCCTCTGTTCTCTCCTATATAGATAGATGAATTTGGAACTCTAAATCCAACATCGTTTGTAGTAGCTCTTTGAAACTAGACAAAATAAAGGAGTTCTCAGTTTTGTCTCTATGATTTGTTTCCTCTTCAAGTAGCCGAGGCAGAGACTGTGGAAAAGCACTTCCATTGAAAGGGGTTGCCAAGCTTCCAAGAAATTACAGTTTCCGAAATACAAGCAAATATTTTTTCACCCAATCTTGATGATACTTGGTGGTAATGAAAAGTACACAAATCCCACTTGGCTCACTAAATTTTGTTCTTCTATGTTGGAGCGTTCGTTTACACTAGCAGTTTATATTTTTAGATTTCCCTCTGTTCTCTCCTATATAGATAGATGAATTTGGATCTCTAAATCCAACATGCATTGTAGTAGCTCTTTGAAACTTGAAAAAATGAAGAAGTTCTCAGTTTTGTCTCTATGTTTTGTTTCCTCTTCAAGTAGCCCTAGGCAGAGACTGTGGAAAAGCACTTTCTTTGAGAGGGGTTGCCAGGCTTCTAAGAAATAACGAGTTTCCGAAATACCAGCAAATATTTTTTCACCCAATCTTGATGATATTTGGTGGTAATGACAAGGACACAAATCCCACTTGGCTCACCAAATTTTGTTCTTCTAGCTTGAAGCGTTCTTTTAGAGTAGCACTTTATATTTTTAGGTTTCCCTCTGTTCTCTCCTATATAGATAGATCAATTTGGAACTCTAAATAAAACATGGTTTGTAGTAGCTCTTTGATACTTGACAAAATAAATTAGTTCTCAGTTTTGTCTCTATGGTTTGTTTCCTCTTTAAGTAGCCCTAGGCACAGACTGTGGAAAAGCCCTTTCATTGAGAGTTGTTGCCAAGCTTCTAAGAAATAACGAGTTTCCAAAATACCAGCAAATATTTTTTCACCCAATCTTGATAATACTGGTGGAAATGATCAGTACACAAATCCCACCTGACTCACCAAATTTGGTTCTTCTAGGTTGAAGCGTTCGTTTACAGTTGCAGTTTATATTTTTAGGTGTCCCTCTGTTCTCTCCTATATAGATAGATGAATTTGGAACTCTAAATCCACCATGGATTGTAGTAGCTCTTTGACACTTGACAAAATAAAGGAGTTCTCAGTTTTTTCTCTATGGTTTCATTCCTCTTCAAGTAGCCCTAGGCACAAACTGTAGAAAAGCACTTTCATTGAAAGAGGCTGCCAAGCTTCTAAGAAATAACGAGTTTCCGAAATACCAGCAAATATTTTTTAAGCCAATATTGATGATACTTGGTGGTAATGATCAGTACAAAAATCCCACTTGGCTCACCAAATTTTGTTCTTCTAGGTTGAAGCGTTCGTTTACAGTAGCAGTTTTTTTTTTTTTTTTTTAGGTTTCACTTTCTTCTCTCCTATATAGATAGATGAATTTGGAACTCTAAATCCAACAAGGTTTGTAGTAGCTCTTTGAAACTTGAAAAAATGAAGAAGTTCTCAGTTTTGTCTCTATGTATTTTTTCCTCTTCAAGTAGCCCTAGGCAGAGACTGTGGAAAAGCACTTTCATTGAGAGGGGTTGCCAGGCTTCTAAGAAATAACGATTTTCCGAAATACCAGCAAATATTTTTTCACCCAATCTTGATGATACTTGGTGGTAATGACAAGTACACAAATCCCACTTGGCTCACCAAATTTTGTTCTTCTAGGTTGAAGCGTACGTTAAGAGTAGCAGTTTATATTTTTAGGTTTCCCTCTGTTCTCTCCTATATAGATAGATAAATTTGGAACTCTAAATCCAGCATGGTTTGTAGTAGCTCTTTGAAACTTGACAAAATAAAGGAGTACTCAGTTTTGTCTCTATGATTTGTTTCCTCTTAAAGTAGCCCTAAGCACAGACTGTGGAAAAGCACTTTCATTGAAAGGGTTTGCAAAGCTCCCAAAAAATTACGGGTTTCCGAAATACCAGCAAATATTTTTTCACCCAATCTTGATGATACTTGGTGGTAATTACAAGTACACAAGTCCCACTTGGCTCACCAAATTTTGCTCTTCTAGTTTGAAGCGTTCATTTAGAATAGCAGTTTATATTTTTAGGTTTCCCTCTGCTCTCTCCTATATAGATAGCTGAATTTGGAACTCTAAATCCAACATGGTTTGTAGTAGCTCTTTGAAACTTGACAAAATGAAGAAGTTCTCAGTTTTTTCTCTATGTTTTGTTTCCTCTTCAAGTAGCTCTAGGAAGAGCCTGTGTAAAAGCACTTTCATTGAGAGGGGTTTACAGGCTTCTAAGAGATAACGAGTTACCGAAATACCAGCAAATATTTTTTCACCCAATCTTGATGATACTTGGTGGTAATGACAAGTACACAAATCCCACTTGGCCCACCAAATTTTGTTCTTCTAGGTTGAAGCGTTCGTTTACAGTAGCAGTTTTATTTTTAGGTTTCCCTCTGTTCTCTCCTATATAGATAGATGAATTTTAACTCTAAATCCAACATGGTTTGTAGTAGCTCTTTGAAACTAGACAAAATAAAGGAGGTGTCAGTTTTGTCTCTATGATTTGTTTCCTCTTCAAGTAGCCCAGGCAGAGACTGTGGAAAAGCACTTCCATTGAAAGGGGTTGCCAAGCTACCAAGAAATTACGGGTTTCCAAAATACCAGCATATATTTTTTCACCCAATCTTGATGATACTTGGTGGTAATGACAAGTACACAAATCCCACTTGGCTCACCAAATTTTGTTCTTCTAGGTTGAAGCGTACGTTAAGAGTAGCAGTTTATATTTTTAGGTTTCCCTCTGTTCTCTCCTATATAGATAGATAAATTTGGAACTCTAAATCCAGCATGGTTTGTAGTAGCTCTTTGAAACTTGACAAAATAAAGGAGTACTCAGTTTTGTCTCTATGATTTGTTTCCTCTTCAAGTAGCCCTAAGCAGAGACTGTGGAAAAGCACTTTCATTGAAAGGGGTTGCCAAGCTTCCAAGAAATTAAGAGTTTCCGAAACACCAGCAAATATTTTTTTCACCCAATGTTGATGATACCTGGTGGTAATGACAAGTACACAATTCCTACTTGGCTCACCAAATTTTGTTCTTCTAGGTTGAAACGTTCGTTTGCAGTAGCAGTTTTTATTTTTAGGTTTCACTCTGTTCTCTAATATATAGATAGATGAAATTGGAACTCTATATCCAACATGGTTTGTAGTAGCTGTTTTTAACTTGACAAAATAAAGGAGTTCTCAGTTTTGTCTCTATGGTTTGTTTCCTCTTCATGTAGCCCTAGGCACAGACTGTGGAAAAGCACTTTCATTGAGACGGGTTGCAAAGCTTCTAAGAAATAACAAGTTTCCGGAACACCAGCAAACATTTTTTCACCCAAAATTGATGATACTCGGTGGTAATGATCAGTACACAAATCCCACTTGGCTCACCAAGTTTTGTTCTTCTAGCTTGAAAGCGTTCGTCAACAGTAGCAGTTTTTATATTTAGGTTTCCCTCTGATCTCTCCTATATAGATAGATGAATTAGGAACTCTAAATCCAACATGGTTTGTAGTAGCTCTTTGAAACTTGACAAAAAAAAGTACTTTTCATTTTGTCTCTATGGTTTGTTTCCTCTTTAAGCAGCCCTAAGCAGAGACTGTGGAAAAAAAACTTTCATTGTAAGGGGTTTCCAAGGTCCCAAGACATTACGAGTTTCCGAAATACCAGCAAATATTTTTTCAACCAATCTTGATGATACGTGGTGGTAATCATGAGTACACAAATCCCACTTGGCTCACCAAATTGTGTACTTCTAGGTTGAAGCGTTCGTCTACAGTAGTAGTTTTTATATTTAGGTTTCACTCTGTTCTCTCCTATATAGATAGATGAATTTGGAACTCTAAATCCAACATGGTTTGTAGTAGCTCTTTGAAACTTGACAAAATAAAGGAGTTCTCAGTTTTGTCTCTATGGTTTGTTTCCTCTTCAAGTAGCCCTAGGCACAGACTGTGGAAAAGCACTTTCATTGAGAGGGGTTGTCAAGCTTCTAAGAAATAACGAGTTTCTGAAATACCAGCAAATATTTTTTCACCCAATCTTGATGATGCTTGGTGGTAATGATCGGTACACATATCCCACTGGCTCACCAAATTTTGTTCTTCTAGTTTGATGTGTTCGCTTACAGTAGCAGTTTATATTTTTAGGTTTCCCTCTGTTCTCTCCTATATAGATAGATGAATTTGGAACTCTAAATCCAACATGGTTTGTAGTAGCTCTTTGAAACTTGACTAGAAAAAGGAGTTCTCAGTTTTGTCTCTATGATTTGTTTCCTCCTCAAGTAGCTGTAAGCAGAGACTGTGGAAAAGCACTTTCATTGAAAGGGGTTGCCAAGCTTCCAAGAAATTACGAGTTTCCGAAATACGAGCAAATACTTTTTCTCCCAATCTTGATGATACTAGGTGGTAATTATCAGTACACAAATCCCACTTGGCTCACCAAATTTTGTTCTTCTAGGTTGAAGAGTTCGTCTACAGTAGCAGTTTTTATATTTAGGTTTCCCACTGTTCTCTCCTATACAGATAGATGAACTTGGAACTCTAAATCCAACATTGTTTGTAGTAGCTCTTTGAAACTTGACAAAAAAAGTAGTTCTAAGTTTTGTCTCTACCATTTGTTTCCTCTTTAAGTAGCCCTAAGCAGAGATTGTGGAAAAGCACTTTCATTGAAAGGGGTTGCCAAGCTTCCAAGAAATTAAGAGTTTCCGAAACACCAGCAAATATTTTTTTCACCCAATCTTGATGATACCTGGTGGGAACGACAAGTAAACAATTCCTACTTGGCTCACCAAATTTTGTTCTTCTAGGTTGAAACGTTCGTTTGCAGTAGCAGTTTTTATTTTTAGGTTTCACTCTGTTCTCTAATATATAGATAGATGAATTTGGAACTCTATATCCAACATGGTTTGTAGTAGCTGTTTTTAACTTGACAAAATAAAGGAGTTCTCAGTTTTGTCTCTATGGTTTGTTTCCTCTTCAAGTAGCCCTAGGCACAGACTGTGGAAAAGTACTTTCATTGAGAGGAGTTGCCATGCTTCTAAGAAATAACGAGTTTCCGAAATACCAGCAAATATTTTTTCACCCAATCTTGACGATAGTTGGTGGTAATTATCTGTACACAAATCCCACTTGGCTCACCAAATTTTGTTCTTCTAGTTTGCAGCGTTCGTTTACAGTAGCAGTTTATATTTTTAGGTTTCCCTCTGTTCTCTCCTATATAGATAGAAGAATTTGGAACTCTAAATTCAACATGGTTTGTAGTAGTTCTTTGAAACTTGACAAAATAAAGGAGTTCTCAGTTTTGTCTCTATGGTTTGTTTCCTCTTCAAGTAGCCCTAAGCAGAGACTGTGGAAAAGCACTTTCATTGAAAGGAGTTGCCAAGCTTCCACGAAATTACGAGTTTCCTAAATACCAGCAAATACTTTTTCACCAAATCTTGATGATACGTGGTGGTAATGACAGGTACAAAAATCCCACCTGGCTCCCGATATTTTGCTCTCCTACGATGAATCGTTCGTTTACAGTAGCACTTTTTATTTTTAGGTTTCAATCTTTTCTCTCCTATTCAGATAGATGAATTTGGAACTCTAAATCCAAAATGGTTTGTAGTAGCTTTTTTAAACTAGACAAAATCAAGTAGTTCTCAGTTTTGTCTTTATCGTTTGTTTCCTCTTCACGGGGCCCTAGGCACAGACTGTGGAAAAGCACTTTAATTGAGATGGGTTGCCAAGCTTCCAAGAAATAAAGAGATTACGAAATAAGAGCAAATATTTTTTCAACCAATCTTGATGATACGTGGTGCTAATCATGAGTACACAAATCCCACTTGGCTAACCAAATTGTGTTCTTCTAGGTTGTAGCTTTTGTCTATAGTTGAAGTGTTTAATTTTAGGTTTCACTCTGTTCTCTCCTATATAGATAGATGAATTTGGAACTCTAAATCCAACGTGGTTTGTAGTAGCTCATTGAAACTTGACAAAATAAAGTAGTTCTCAGTTTTTTCTCTATGGTTTGTTTCCTCTTCAAGTAGCCCTAGGCACAGACTGTGGAAAAGCACTTTCATTGAAAGGGGTTGCCAAGCATCCAAGAAATAACGAGTTTCCGATATACCAGCAAATATTTTTTTCACCCAATCTTTATGATACCTGGTGGTAATGACAAGTACACAATTCCTACTTGGCTCACCAAATTTTGTTCTTCTAGGTTGAAACGTTCGTTTGCAGTAGCAGTTTTTATTTTTAGGTTTCACTATGTTCTCTAATATATAGATAGATGAATTTGGAACTCTATATCCAACATGGTTTCTAGTAGCTGTTTTTAACTTGACAAAATAAAGGAGTTCTCAGTTTTGTCTCTATGGTTTGTTTCCTCTTCAAGTAGCCCTAGGCACAGACTGTGGAAAAGCACTTTCATTGAGACGGGTTGCAAAGCTTCTAAGAAATAACAAGTTTCCGGAACACCAGCAAATATTTTTTCACCCAAAATTGATGATACTCGGTGGTAATGATCAGTACACAAATCCCACTTGGCTCACCAAGTTTTGTTCTTCTAGCTTGAAAGCGTTCGTCAACAGTAGCAGTTTTTATATTTAGGTTTCCCTCTGATCTCTCCTATATAGATAGATGAATTAGGAACTCTAAATCCAACATGGTTTGTAGTAGCTCTTTGAAACTTGACAAAAAAAGTACTTTTCATTTTGTCTCTATGGTTTGTTTCCTCTTTAAGCAGCCCTAAGCAGAGACTGTGGAAAAAAAACTTTCATTGTAAGGGGTTTCCAAGGTCCCAAGACATTACGAGTTTCCGAAATACCAGCAAATATTTTTTAACCAATCTTGATGATACGTGGTGGTAATCATGAGTACACAAATCCCACTTGGCTCACCAAATTGTGTTCTTCTAGGTTGTAGCTTTTGTCTATAGGTGCAGTGTTTAATTTTAGGTTTCACTCTGTTCTCTCCTATATAGATAGATGAATTTGGAACTCTAAAACCAACGTGGTTTGTAGTAGCTCATTGAAACTTGACAAAATAAAGTAGTTCTCAGTTTTATCTCTATGGTTTGTTTCCTCTTCAAGTAGCCCTAGGCACAGACTGTGGAAAAGCACTTTCATTGAAAGGGTTTGCCAAGCTCCCAAATATTACAAGTTTCCGAAATACCAGCAAATATTATTTCAACCAATCTTGATGATACTTGGTGGTAATGATCCGTACACAAATCACACTTGGCCCACCAAATTTTGTTCTTCTAGGTTGAAGCGTTCGTTTACAGTAGCAGTTTTTATTTTAAGGTTTCACTCTGTTCTCTCTTATATAGATAGATGAATTTGGAACTCTAAATCCTACATGGTTTGTAGTAGCTCTTTGAAACTTGACAAAATAAAGGAGTCCTCAGTTTTGTCTCTATGGTTTGTTTCCTCTTCACGTAGCCCTAGGCACAGACTGTGGAAAAGCACTTTCATTGAGAGGGGTTGCCAAGCTTCTAAGAAATAACGAGTTTCCGAAATACCAGCAAATATTTTTTCATCCAATCTTGATGATACTTGGTGGTAATGATAAGTACACAAATCCCACCTGGTTCACCAAATTTTGTTCTTCTAGGTTGAGGCATTCGTCTACAGTAGCAGTTTTTAAATTTAGGTTTCACTCTGTTCTCTCCTATATGGATAGATGAATTTGGAACTCTAAATCCAACATCGTTTGCAGTAGCTGTTTTTAACTTGACAAAATAAAGGAGTTCTCAGTTTTGTCTCTCTGGTTTGTTTCCTCTTCAAGTAGCCGTATGCACAGAATGTGGAAAAGCACTTTCATTGAAAGGGGTTGCCAAGCTTCCAAGAAATTACGAGTTTCCAAAATACCAGCAAATATTTTTTCACCCAATCTTGATGATACGTGGTGGTAATGACAAGTACACAAATCCCACTTGGCTCACCAAATTTTGTTCTTCTAGGTTGAAGCGTTCGTTTCAAGTAGCAGTTTTTATTTTTAGGTTTCACTCTGTTCTCTCTTATATAGATAGATGAATTTGGAACTCTAAATCCAATATGGTTTGTAGTAGCTCTTTGAAACTCGACAAAGTAAATGAGTTCTCAGTTTTTTCCCTATGGTTTGTTACCTCTTCAAGTATCCCTAGGCACAGACTGCTGAAAAACACTTTCATTGAGATGGGTTGCTAAGCTTCCAAGAAATAATGAGTTTCCGAAATACCAGGAAATATTTTTTCACCCAATCTTGATGATGCTTGGATGGTAATGATCAGGACACAAATCCCACTTGGCTCACCAAATTTTATTCTACTAGGTTGAAGCGTTCGTCTACAGTAGCACTTTTTATATTTAGGTTTCACTCTGTTCTCTTCTATATAGATAGATGAATTTGGAACTCTAAATCCAACATGGTTTGTAGTAGCTCTTTGAAACATGCAAAATAAAAGAGGTCTCAGTTTTGTCTCTATGGTTTGTTTCCTCTTCAAGTAGCAATAGGCACAGACTGTGGAAAAGCAGTTTCATTGAGATAGGTTGCCAACTTCTAAGAAGTAACGAGTTTCCAAAATACCAGCAAATATTTTTTCATCCAATCTTGATGATACTTGTTGGTAATGATCAGTACACAAATCCCACTTGGCTCAATTTTGTTCTTCTAGGTTGAAGCGTTTGTCTACAGTAGCAGTTTTCATATTTAGGTTTCACTCTGTTCTCTCCTATGTAGATACATGGATTTCTAACTCTAAATCCAACATGGTTTGTAGTAGCTCTTTGAAACTTGAAAAAAAAGTAGTTCTCAATTTTGTCTCTATGCTTTGTTACCTCTTCAAGTAGCCCTACGCACAGACTGTGGAAAAACACTTTCATTGAAAGGGGTTGCCAAGCTTCCAAGAAATAACGAGTTTCCGAAATACCAGCAAATATTTTTTCACCCAATCTTGATGATACTTGGTGGTAATGATCAGTAAACAAATCCCACCTGACTCACCAAATTTTGTTCTTCTAGTTTGAAGCGTTCGTTTACCATAGCAGTTTATATTTTTAAATTTCCCTCTGTTCTCTCCTATCTAGATAGATGAATTTGAAACTCTAAATCCAACATGGATTGTAGTAGCTTTTTTAAACTTGACATAATAAAGGAGTTCTCAGTTTTGTCTCTATGGTTTGTTCCCTCTTCAAGTAGCCCTAGGCACAGACTGTGGAAAAGCACTTTCATTGAGAGGGGTAGCCAAGCTTCTAAAAATTAACGAGTTTTCGAAATACCAGCAAATATTTTTTCACCCAATCTTGTTGATACTTGGTGGTAATGATCATTACACAAATAACACCTGGTTCCCCAAATTTTGATCTTCTACGTTGAAGCATTCGTGTACAGTAGCAGTTTTTATATTTAGGTTTCACTCTGTTCTCTCCTATATGGATACATAAATTTGGAACTCTAAATCCAACATGGTTTGCAGTAGCTTTTTGAAACTTGACAAAATAAAAGAGTTCTCAGTTTTGTCTCTATGGTTTGTTTCCTCTTCAAGTAGCCCTAGGCACAGACTGTGGAAAAGCACTTTCATTGAGAGGATTTGCCATGCTTCTAAGAAATAACGAGTATCCGAAATACCAGCAAATATTTTTTCACAAAATCTTGACTATATTTGGTGGAAATTATCTGTACACAAATCCCACTTGGCTCACCGAATTTTGTTCTTCTAGTTTGCAGCATTCGTTTACAATAGCAGTTTATATTTTAGGTTTCCCTCTGTTCTCTCCTATATAGATAGATGAATTTGGAACTCTAAATTCAACATGGTTTGCAGTAGCTCTTTGAAACTTGACAAAATAAAGGAGTTCTCAGTTTTGTCTCTATGGTTTGTTTCCTCTTCAAGTAGCCCTAAGCAGAGACTGTGGAAAAGCACTTTCATTGAAAGGAGTTGCCAAGCTTCCACGAAATTACGAGTTTCCGAAATACCAGCAAATACTTTTTCACCAAATCTTGATGATACGTGGTGGTAATGACAGTTACACAAATCCCACCTGGCTCCCGAAATTTTGCTCTCCTAGGTTGAATTGTTCGTTTACAGTAGCAGTTTTTATTTTTAGGTTTCAATCTTTTCTCTCCTATACAGATATATGAATTTTTAACTCTAAATCCAAAATGGTTTGTAGTAGCTTTTTTAAACTAGACAAAATCAAGTAGTTCTCAGTTTTGTCTTTATCGTTTGTTTCCTCTTCACGGGGCCCTAGGCACAGACTGTGGAAAAGCACTTTAATTGAGATGGGTTGCCAAGCTTCCAAGAAATAAAGAGATTACAAAATACCAGCAAATATTTTTTCAACCAATCTTGATGATACGTGGTGGTAATCATGAGTACACAAATCCCACTTGGCTCACCAAATTGTGTTCTTCTAGGTTGTAGCTTTTGTCTATAGTTGCAGTGTTTAATTTTAGGTTTCACTCTGTTCTCTCCTATATAGATAGATGAATTTGGAACTCTAAATCCAACGTGGTTTGTAGTAGCTCATTGAAACTTGACAAAATAAAGTAGTTCTCAGTTTTATCTCTATGGTTTGTTTCCTCTTCAAGTAGCCCTATGCACAGACTGTGGAAAAGCACTTTCATTGAAAGGGGTTGCCAAGCATCCAAGAAATAACGAGTTTCCGATATACCAGCAAATATTTTTTCACCCAATCATGATGATACTTGGTGGTAATGATCCATACACAAATCACACTTGGCTCACCAAATTTTGTTCTTCTAGGTTGAAGCGTTCTTTTACAGTAGCAGTTTTTATTTTAAGGTTTCACTCTGTTCTCTCCTATATAGATAGATGAATTTGGAACTCTAAATCCTACATGGTTTGTAGTAGCTCTTTGAAACTTGACAAAATAAAGGAGTCCTCAGTTTTGTCTCTATGGTTTGTTTCCTCTTCACGTAGCCCTAGGCACAGACTGTGGAAAAGCACTTTCATTGAGAGGAGTTGCCATGCTTCTAAGAAATAACGAGTTTCCGAAATACCATCAAATATTTTTTCCCCCAATCTTGACGATACTTGGTGGTAATTATCTGTACACAAATCCCACTTGGCTCACCAAATTTTGTTCTTCTAGTTTGCAGCGTTCGTTTACAGTAGCAGTTTATATTTTTAGGTCTCCCTCTGTTCTCTCCTATATAGATAGATGAATTTGGAACTCTAAATCCAACATGGTTTGTAGTAGCTCTTTGAAACTTGAGAAGAAAAAGTAGTTCTCAGTTTTGCCTCTATGATTTGTTTCCTCTTCAAGTAGCCCTAAGCAGAGACTGTGGAAAACCACTGTCATTGAAATGGGTTTCAAAGCTTCCAAGAAATTACGAGATTCCGAAATACCAGCAAATATTTTTTCAACCAATCTTGACGATACGTCGTGGTAATGACAAGTACACAAATCCCACTCGGCTCACCAAATTTTGTTCTTCTGGGTTGAAGCGTTCGTTTACAGTATTAGTTTTTATATTTAGGTTTCACTCTGTTCTCTCCTATATAGATAGATGAATTTGGAACTCTAAATCCAACATGGTTTGTAGTAGCTCCTTGAAACTTGACTAGAAAAAGGAGTTCTCAGTTTTGTCTCTATGATTTGTTTCCTCCTCAAGTAGCTGTAAGCAGAGACTGTGGAAAAGCACTTTCATTGAAAGGGGTTGCCAAGCTTCCAAGAAATTACGAGTTTCCGAAATACGAGCAAATATTTTTTCAGCCAATCTTGACAATACGTGGTGGTAATGACAAGTACACATATCCCACTTGGCTCACCAAATTTTGATCTTCTAGGTTGAAGCGTTCGTTAGCAGTAGCAGTTTTTATTTTTAGGTTTCACTCTGTTCTCTGCTATATAGATAGATGAATTTGGAACTCTAAATACAACATGGATTGTAGTAGCTCTTTGAAACTTGACAAAAATAGGAGTTCTCAGCTATGTATCTATGGTTTGTTTCCTCTTCAAGTAGTCCTAGGTACAGACTGTGGAAAAGCACTTTCATTGAGAGGGGTTGCCAAGCTTCTGAGAAATAAGGAGTTTCCGAAATACCAGCAAATACTTTTTCACCCAATCTTGATGATACTAGGTGGTAATTATCAGTACACAAATCCCACTTGGCTCACCAAATTTTGTTCTTCTAGTTTGAAGAGTTCGTCTACAGTAGCAGTTTTTATATTTAGGTTTCCCACTGTTCTCTCCTATTCAGATAGATGAACTTGGAACTCTAAATCCAACATTGTTTGTAGTAGCTCTTTGAAACTTGACCAAAAAAAGTAGTTCTAAGTTTTGTCTCTACCATTTGTTTCCTCTTCAAGTAGCCCTAAGCAGAGACTGTGGAAAAGCACTTTCATTGAAAGGGGTTGCCAAGCTTCCAAGAAATTACGAGTTTCCGAAACACCAGCAAATATTTTTTTCACCCAATCTTGATGATACCTGGTGGTAATGACAAGTACACAATTCCTACTTGGCTCACCAAATTTTGTTCTTCTAGGTTGAAACGTTCGTTTGCAGTAGCAGTTTTTATTTTTAGGTTTCCCTCTGTTCTCTCCTATATAGATAGATGAATTTTAACTCTAAATCCAACATGGTTTGTAGTAGCTCTTTGAAACTAGACAAAATAAAGGAGGTGTCAGTTTTGTCTCTATGATTTGTTTCCTCTTAAAGTAGCCCAGGCAGAGACTGTGGAAAAGCACTTCCATTGAAAGGGGATGCCAAGCTACCAAGAAATTACGGGTTTCCAAAATACCAGCAAATATTTTTTCACCCAATCTTGATGATACTTGGTGGTAATGATGGGTACACAAATCCCACTTGACTCACCAAATTTTGTTCTTCTATTTTGATGCGTTCGTTTGTAGTAGCAGTTTATATTTTTAGGTTTCCCTCTGTTCTCTCCTCTATAGATAGATGAATTTGGAGCTCTTAATCCAACATGGTTTCTAGTAGCTCTTTGAAACTTGACAAAATAAATGAGTTCTCAGTTTTGTCTCTATTATTTGTTTTCTCTTCAAGTAGCCTTACAGAGAGACTTTGGAAAAGCACTTTCATTTTGAGGGGTGGCCAAGCCTCCAAGAAATTACGAGTTTCCGACATACCAGCAAATCTTTTCTCACCCAATCTTGATGATACGTGGTGGCAATGATAGGTACACAAATCCCACTTGACTCACCAAATTTTGTTCTTCTAGGTTGAAGCGTTCATTTACAGTAGCAGTTTATATTTTTAGGTTTCCCTCTGCTCTCTCCTATATAGATAGCTGAATTTGGAACTCTAAATCCAACATTTTTTGTAGTAGCTCTTTGAAACTTGACAAAAAAAGTAGTTCTCAGTTTTGTCTCTATGATTTGTTTCCTCTTCAAGTAGCCCTAAGGAAATACTGTGGAAAAGCATTTTCATTGAAAGGAGTTGCCAAGCTTCCAAGAAATTATGAGTTTACGAAATACAGGCAAATAATTTTTCACTCAATCTTGACGATACGTGGTGGTAATGACAAGTACACAAATCCCGCTTGGCTCACCAAATTTTGTTCTTCTAGGTTTAAGCGTTCGTTTACAGTAGAAGTTTTTATTTTTAGGTTCCACTTTGTTCTCTCCTATATAGATAGATGAATTTGAAAGTCTAAATCCAACATGGTTTGTAGTAGCTCTTTGAAACTTGACAAAATAAAGGAGTTCTTAGTTTTGTCTCTATGGTTTGTTTCCTCTTCAAGTAGCCCTAGGCACAGACTGGGGAATAGCACTGGCATTGAGAGGGTTTGTCAAACTTCTAAGAAACAAGGAGATTCCGAAATACCAGCAAATATTTTTTCACCCAATCTAGATGATACTTGGTGGTAATGATCAGTACACAAATCCCACTTGGCTCACCAAATTGTGGTCTTCTATGTTTAAGGGTTCGTCTACAGTAGTAGTTTTTATATTTAGGTTTTACTCTGTTCTCTCTTATTATGATAGATGAATTTGGAACTCTAAATCCAACATGGTTTGTAGTAGCTCTTTGAAAATTGACAAAATAAAGGAGATCTCAGTTTTGTCTCTATGGTTTGTTTAATCTTCAAGTAGCCCTAGGCACAGACTGGGGAAAAGCAATTTCATTGAGAGGGGTTGCCAAGCTTCTAAGAAATAACGAGTTTCCGAAATACCAGCAAATATTTTTTCACCCAATCTTGATGATTCTTGGTGGTGTTGATCTGTACAACAATCTCACTTGGCTCACGAAATTTTGTTCTTCTAGGTTGTAGCGTTCGTCTACAGTAGCAGTTTTTATATTTAGGTTTCACGCTGTTCTCTTCTATATAGATAGATGAATTTGGAACTATAAATCCAACATGGTTTGTAGTAGCTTTTTGAAACTTGACAAAATAAAATAGTTCTCAGTATTGTCTCTAGGATTTGTTTCCTCTTCAAGTAGCCCTAGGCACAGACTGGGGAAAGGCACTTGCATTGAGAGGGTTTGCCAAACTTCTAAGAAATAACGAGTTTCCGAAATACCAGCAAATATTTTTTTACCCAATCTTGATGATACTTGGTGGTAATGATCAGTACACAAATCCCACTTAGCTCACCAAATTTTCTTCCTCTATGTTTAAGTGTTCTTCTACAGTAGTAGTTTTTATATTTAGTTTTTACTCTGTTCTCTCTTATATTGATAGATGAATTTGGAACTCTAAATCCAACATGGTTGGTAATAGCTCTTTGAAACTTGACAAAATAAAGGAGTTCTCAGTATTGTCCCTATGGTTTGTTTCCTCTTCAAGTAGCCCTTGGCACAGACTGTTGAAAAGCACTTTCATTTTGAGGGGTGGCCAAGCTTCTAAGAAATAACGAGTTTCCGAAATACGAGCAAATATTTTTTCACCCAATCGTGATGATACATGGTGGTAATGACAAGTACACAAATCCAACTTGGCTCACCAAATTTTGTTCTTCTAGGTTGAAGCGTTCATTTACAGTAGCAGTTTATATATTTAGGTTTCCCTCTGCTCTCTCCTATATAGATAGCTGAATTTGGAACTCTAAATCCAACATGGTTTGTAGTAGCTCTTTGAAACTTGACAAAAAAAGTAGTTCTCAGTTTTGTCTCTATGATTTCTTTCCTCTTCAGGTAGCCCTAGGTACAGACTGTGGAAAAGCACTTTCATTGAAAGGAGTTGCCAAGCTTCCAAGAAATTATGAGTTCACGAAATACGAGCAAATACTTTTTCACTCAATCTTGACGATACGTGGTGGTAATTATCAGTACACAAATCCCACTTGGCTCACCAAATTTTGTTCTTCTAGGTTGAAGATTTCGTCTACAGTAGCAGTTTTTATATTTAGTTTTCCCACTGTTCTCTCCTATACAGATAGATGAACTTGGAACTCTAAATCCAACATTGTTTGTAGTAGCTCTTTGAAACTTGACCAAAAAAAGTAGTTCTAAGTTTTGTCTCTACCATTTGTTTCCTCTTCAAGTAGCCCTAAGCAGAGACTGTGGAAAAGCACTTTCATTGAAAGGGGTTGCCAAGCTTCCAAGAAATTAAGAGTTTCCGAAACACCAGCAAATATTTTTTTCACCCAATCTTGATGATACCTGGTGGTAATGACAAGTACACAATTCCTACTTGGCTCACCAAATTTTGTTCTTCTAGGTTGAAACGTTCGTTTGCAGTAGCAGTTTTTATTTTTAGGTTTCACTCTGTTCTCTAATATATAGATAGATGAATTTGGAACTCTATATCCAACATGGTTTGTAGTAGCTGTTTTTAACTTGACAAAATAAAGGAGTTCTCAGTTTTGTCTCTATGGTTTGTTTCCTCTTCATGTAGCCCTAGGCACAGACTGTGGAAAAGCACTTTCATTGAGACGGGTTGCAAAGCTTCTAAGAAATAACAAGTTTCCGGAACACCAGCAAACATTTTTTCACCCAAAATTGATGATACTCGGTGGTAATGATCAGTACACAAATCCCACTTGGCTCACCAAGTTTTGTTCTTCTAGCTTGAAAGCGTTCGTCAACAGTAGCAGTTTTTATATTTAGGTTTCCCTCTGATCTCTCCTATATAGATAGATGAATTAGGAACTCTAAATCCAACATGGTTTGTAGTAGCTCTTTGAAACTTGACAAAAAAAGTACTTTTCATTTTGTCTCTATGGTTTGTTTCCTCTTTAAGCAGCCCTAAGCAGAGACTGTGGAAAAAAAAACTTTCATTGTAAGGGGTTTCCAAGGTCCCAAGACATTACGAGTTTCCGAAATACCAGCAAATATTTTTTCAACCAATCTTGATGATACGTGGTGGTAATCATGAGTACACAAATCCCACTTGGCTCACCAAATTGTGTTCTTCTAGGTTGAAGCGTTCGTCTACAGTAGTAGTTTTTATATTTAGGTTTCACTCTGTTCTCTCCTATATAGATAGATGAATTTGGAACTCTAAATCCAACATGGTTTGTAGTAGCTCTTTGAAACTTGACAAAATAAAGGAGTTCTCAGTTTTGTCTCTATGGTTTGTTTCCTCTTCAAGTAGCCCTAGGCACAGACTGTGGAAAAGCACTTTCATTGAGAGGGGTTGTCAAGCTTCTAAGAAATAACGAGTTTCTGAAATACCAGCAAATATTTTTTCACCCAATCTTGATGATGCTTGGTGGTAATGATCGGTACACATATCCCACTGGCTCACCAAATTTTGTTCTTCTAGTTTGATGTGTTCGCTTACAGTAGCAGTTTATATTTTTAGGTTTCCCTCTGTTCTCTCCTATATAGATAGATGAATTTGGAACTCTAAATCCAACATGGTTTGTAGTAGCTCTTTGAAACTTGACTAGAAAAAGGAGTTCTCAGTTTTGTCTCTATGATTTGTTTCCTCCTCAAGTAGCTGTAAGCAGAGACTGTGGAAAAGCACTTTCATTGAAAGGGGTTGCCAAGCTTCCAAGAAATTACGAGTTTCCGAAATACGAGCAAATACTTTTTCACCCAATCTTGATGATACTAGGTGGTAATTATCAGTACACAAATCCCACTTGGCTCACCAAATTTTGTTCTTCTAGGTTGAAAAGTTCGTCTACAGTAGCAGTTTTTATATTTAGGTTTCCCACTGTTCTCTCCTATACAGATAGATGAACTTGGAACTCTAAATCCAACATTGTTTGTAGTAGCTCTTTGAAACTTGACAAAAAAAGTAGTTCTAAGTTTTGTCTCTACCATTTGTTTCCTCTTTAAGTAGCCCTAAGCAGAGATTGTGGAAAAGCACTTTCATTGAAAGGGGTTGCCAAGCTTCCAAGAAATTAAGAGTTTCCGAAACACCAGCAAATATTTTTTTCACCCAATCTTGATGATACCTGGTGGGAATGACAAGTAAACAATTCCTACTTGGCTCACCAAATTTTGTTCTTCTAGGTTGAAACGTTCGTTTGCAGTAGCAGTTTTTATTTTTAGGTTTCACTCTGTTCTCTAATATATAGATAGATGAATTTGGAACTCTATATCCAACATGGTTTGTAGTAGCTGTTTTTAACTTGACAAAATAAAGGAGTTCTCAGTTTTGTCTCTATGGTTTGTTTCCTCTTCAAGTAGCCCTAGGCACAGACTGTGGAAAAGTACTTTCATTGAGAGGAGTTGCCATGCTTCTAAGAAATAACGAGTTTCCGAAATACCAGCAAATATTTTTTCACCCAATCTTGACGATAGTTGGTGGTAATTATCTGTACACAAATCCCACTTGGCTCACCAAATTTTGTTCTTCTAGTTTGCAGCGTTTGTTTACAGTAGCAGTTTATATTTTTAGGTTTCCCTCTGTTCTCTCCTATATAGATAGATGAATTTGGAACTCTAAATTCAACATGGTTTGTAGTAGCTCTTTGAAACTTGACAAAATAAAGGAGTTCTCAGTTTTGTCTCTATGGTTTGTTTCCTCTTCAAGTAGCCCTAAGCAGAGACTGTGGAAAAGCACTTTCATTGAAAGGAGTTGCCAAGCTTCCACGAAATTACGAGTTTCCTAAATACCAGCAAATACTTTTTCACCAAATCTTGATGATACGTGGTGGTAATGACAGGTACAAAAATCCCACCTGGCTCCCGATATTTTGCTCTCCTACGATGAATCGTTCGTTTACAGTAGCAGTTTTTATTTTTAGGTTTCAATCTTTTCTCTCCTATTCAGATAGATGAATTTGGAACTCTAAATCCAAAATGGTTTGTAGTAGCTTTTTTAAACTAGACAAAATCAAGTAGTTCTCAGTTTTGCCTTTATCGTTTGTTTCCTCTTCACGGGGCCCTAGGCACAGACTGTGGAAAAGCACTTTAATTGAGATGGGTTGCCAAGCTTCCAAGAAATAAAGAGATTACGAAATAAGAGCAAATATTTTTTCAACCAATCTTGATGATACGTGGTGCTAATCATGAGTACACAAATCCCACTTGGCTAACCAAATTGTGTTCTTCTAGGTTGTAGCTTTTGTCTATAGTTGAAGTGTTTAATTTTAGGTTTCACTCTGTTCTCTCCTATATAGATAGATGAATTTGGAACTCTAAATCCAACGTGGTTTGTAGTAGCTCATTGAAACTTGACAAAATAAAGTAGTTCTCAGTTTTTTCTCTATGGTTTGTTTCCTCTTCAAGTAGCCCTAGGCACAGACTGTGGAAAAGCACTTTCATTGAAAGGGGTTGCCAAGCATCCAAGAAATAACGAGTTTCCGATATACCAGCAAATATTTTTTTCACCCAATCTTTATGATACCTGGTGGTAATGACAAGTACACAATTCCTACTTGGCTCACCAAATTTTGTTCTTCTAGGTTGAAACGTTCGTTTGCAGTAGCAGTTTTTATTTTTAGGTTTCACTCTGTTCTCTAATATATAGATAGATGAATTTGGAACTCTATATCCAACATGGTTTGTAGTAGCTGTTTTTAACTTGACAAAATAAAGGAGTTCTCAGTTTTGTCTCTATGGTTTGTTTCTTCTTCAAGTAGCCCTAGGCACAGACTGTGGAAAAGCACTTTCATTGAGACGGGTTGCAAAGCTTCTAAGAAATAACAAGTTTCCGGAACACCAGCAAATATTTTTTCACCCAAAATTGATGATACTCGGTGGTAATGATCAGTACACAAATCCCACTTGGCTCACCAAGTTTTGTTCTTCTAGCTTGAAAGCGTTCGTCAACAGTAGCAGTTTTTATATTTAGGTTTCCCTCTGATCTCTCCTATATAGATAGATGAATTAGGAACTCTAAATCCAACATGGTTTGTAGTAGCTCTTTGAAACTTGACAAAAAAAGTACTTTTCATTTTGTCTCTATGGTTTGTTTCCTCTTTAAGCAGCCCTAAGCAGAGACTGTGGAAAAAAAACTTTCATTGTAAGGGGTTTCCAAGGTCCCAAGACATTACGAGTTTCCGAAATACCAGCAAATATTTTTTAACCAATCTTGATGATACGTGGTGGTAATCATGAGTACACAAATCCCACTTGGCTCACCAAATTGTGTTCTTCTAGGTTGTAGCTTTTGTCTATAGGTGCAGTGTTTAATTTTAGGTTTCACTCTGTTCTCTCCTATATAGATAGATGAATTTGGAACTCTAAATCCAACGTGGTTTGTAGTAGCTCATTGAAACTTGACAAAATAAAGTAGTTCTCAGTTTTATCTCTATGGTTTGTTTCCTCTTCAAGTAGCCCTAGGCACAGACTGTGGAAAAGCACTTTCATTGAAAGGGTTTGCCAAGCTCCCAAATATTACAAGTTTCCGAAATACCAGCAAATATTATTTCAACCAATCTTGATGATACTTGGTGGTAATGATCCGTACACAAATCACACTTGGCCCACCAAATTTTGTTCTTCTAGGTTGAAGCGTTCGTTTACAGTAGCAGTTTTTATTTTAAGGTTTCACTCTGTTCTCTCCTACATAGATAGATGAATTTGGAACTCTAAATCCTACATGGTTTGTAGTAGCTCTTTGAAACTTGACAAAATAAAGGAGTCCTCAGTTTTGTCTCTATGGTTTGTTTCCTCTTCACGTAGCCCTAGGCACAGACTGTGGAAAAGCACTTTCATTGAGAGGGGTTGCCAAGCTTCTAAGAAATAACGAGTTTCCGAAATACCAGCAAATATTTTTTCATCCAATCTTGATGATACTTGGTGGTAATGATAAGTACACAAATCCCACCTGGTTCACCAAATTTTGTTCTTCTAGGTTGAGGCATTCGTCTACAGTAGCAGTTTTTATATTTAGGTTTCACTCTGTTCTCTCCTATATGGATAGATGAATTTGGAACTCTAAATCCAACATCGTTTGCAGTAGCTGTTTTTAACTTGACAAAATAAAGGAGTTCTCAGTTTTGTCTCTCTGGTTTGTTTCCTCTTCAAGTAGCCGTATGCACAGAATGTGGAAAAGCACTTTCATTGAAAGGGGTTGCCAAGCTTCCAAGAAATTACGAGTTTCCAAAATACCAGCAAATATTTTTTCACCCAATCTTGATGATACGTGGTGGTAATGACAAGTACACAAATCCCACTTGGCTCACCAAATTTTGTTCTTCTAGGTTGAAGCGTTCGTTTCAAGTAGCAGTTTTTATTTTTAGGTTTCACTCTGTTCTCTCTTATATAGATAGATGAATTTGGAACTCTAAATCCAATATGGTTTGTAGTAGCTCTTTGAAACTCGACAAAGTAAATGAGTTCTCAGTTTTTTCCCTATGGTTTGTTACCTCTTCAAGTATCCCTAGGCACAGACTGCTGAAAAACACTTTCATTGAGATGGGTTGCTAAGCTTCCAAGAAATAATGAGTTTCCGAAATACCAGGAAATATTTTTTCACCCAATCTTGATGATGCTTGGATGGTAATGATCAGTACACAAATCCCACTTGGCTCACCAAATTTTATTCTACTAGGTTGAAGCGTTCGTCTACAGTAGCACTTTTTATATTTAGGTTTCACTCTGTTCTCTTCTATATAGATAGATGAATTTGGAACTCTAAATCCAACATGGTTTGTAGTAGCTCTTTGAAACATGCAAAATAAAAGAGGTCTCAGTTTTGTCTCTATGGTTTGTTTCCTCTTCAAGTAGTAATAGGCACAGACTGTGGAAAAGTACTTTCATTGAGATAGGTTGCCAACTTCTAAGAAGTAACGAGTTTCCAAAATACCAGCAAATATTTTTTCATCCAATCTTGATGATACTTGTTGGTAATGATCAGTACACAAATCCCACTTGGCTTATTTTGTTCTTCTAGGTTGAAGTGTTTGTCTACAGTAGCAGTTTTCATATTTAGGTTTCACTCTGTTCTCTCCTATGTAGATACATGGATTTCTAACTCTAAATCCAACATGGTTTGTAGTAGCTCTTTGAAACTTGAAAAAAAAGTAGTTCTCAATTTTGTCTCTATGCTTTGTTACCTCTTCAAGTAGCCCTACGCACAGACTGTGGAAAAACACTTTCATTGAAAGGGGTTGCCAAGCTTCCAAGAAATAACGAGTTTCCGAAATACCAGCAAATATTTTTTCACCCAATCTTGATGATACTTGGTGGTAATGATCAGTAAACAAATCCCACCTGACTCACCAAATTTTGTTCTTCTAGTTTGAAGCGTTCGTTTACCGTAGCAGTTTATATTTTTAAATTTCCCTCTGTTCTCTCCTATCTAGATAGATGAATTTGAAACTCTAAATCCAACATGGATTGTAGTAGCTTTTTTAAACTTGACATAATAAAGGAGTTCTCAGTTTTGTCTCTATGGTTTGTTCCCTCTTCAAGTAGCCCTAGGCACAGACTGTGGAAAAGCACTTTCATTGAGAGGGGTAGCCAAGCTTCTAAAAATTAACGAGTTTCCGAAATACCAGCAAATATTTTTTCACCCAATCTTGTTGATACTTGGTGGTAATGATCATTACACAAATAACACCTGGTTCCCCAAATTTTGATCTTCTAGGTTGAAGCATTCGTGTACAGTAGCAGTTTTTATATTTAGGTTTCACTCTGTTCTCTCCTATATGGATACATAAATTTGGAACTCTAAATCCAACATGGTTTGCAGTAGCTTTTTGAAACTTGACAAAATAAAAGAGTTCTCAGTTTTGTCTCTATGGTTTGTTTCCTCTTCAAGTAGCCCTAGGCACAGACTGTGGAAAAGCACTTTCATTGAGAGGATTTGCCATGCTTCTAAGAAATAACGATTATCCGAAATACCAGCAAATATTTTTTCACAAAATCTTGACTATATTTGGTGGAAATTATCTGTACACAAATCCCACTTGGCTCACCGAATTTTGTTCTTCTAGTTTGCAGCATTCGTTTACAGTAGCAGTTTATATTTTAGGTTTCCCTCTGTTCTCTCCTATATAGATAGATGAATTTGGAACTCTAAATTCAACATGGTTTGCAGTAGCTCTTTGAAACTTGACAAAATAAAGGAGTTCTCAGTTTTGTCTCTATGGTTTGTTTCCTCTTCAAGTAGCCCTAAGCAGAGACTGTGGAAAAGCACTTTCATTGAAAGGAGTTGCCAAGCTTCCACGAAATTACGAGTTTCCGAAATACCAGCAAATACTTTTTCACCAAATCTTGATGATACGTGGTGGTAATGACAGTTACACAAATCCCACCTGGCTCCCGAAATTTTGCTCTCCTAGGTTGAATTGTTCGTTTACAGTAGCAGTTTTTATTTTTAGGTTTCAATCTTTTCTCTCCTATACAGATATATGAATTTTTAACTCTAAATCCAAAATGGTTTGTGGTAGCTTTTTTAAACTAGACAAAATCAAGTAGTTCTCAGTTTTGTCTTTATTGTTTGTTTCCTCTTCACGGGGCCCTAGGCACAGACTGTGGAAAAGCACTTTAATTGAGATGGGTTGCCAAGCTTCCAAGAAATAAAGAGATTACAAAATACCAGCAAATATTTTTTCAACCAATCTTGATGATACGTGGTGGTAATCATGAGTACACAAATCCCACTTGGCTCACCAAATTGTGTTCTTCTAGGTTGTAGCTTTTGTCTATAGTTGCAGTGTTTAATTTTAGGTTTCACTCTGTTCTCTCCTATATAGATAGATGAATTTGGAACTCTAAATCCAACGTGGTTTGTAGTAGCTCATTGAAACTTGACAAAATAAAGTAGTTCTCAGTTTTATCTCTATGGTTTGTTTCCTCTTCAAGTAGCCCTATGCACAGACTGTGGAAAAGCACTTTCATTGAAAGGGGTTGCCAAGCATCCAAGAAATAACGAGTTTCCGATATACCAGCAAATATTTTTTCACCCAATCATGATGATACTTGGTGGTAATGATCCATACACAAATCACACTTGGCTCACCAAATTTTGTTCTTCTAGGTTGAAGCGTTCTTTTACAGTAGCAGTTTTTATTTTAAGGTTTCACTCTGTTCTCTCCTATATAGATAGATGAATTTGGAACTCTAAATCCTACATGGTTTGTAGTAGCTCTTTGAAACTTGACAAAATAAAGGAGTCCTCAGTTTTGTCTCTATGGTTTGTTTCCTCTTCACGTAGCCCTAGGAACAGACTGTGGAAAAGCACTTTCATTGAGAGGAGTTGCCATGCTTCTAAGAAATAACGAGTTTCCGAAATACCATCAAATATTTTTTCCCCCAATCTTGACGATACTTGGTGGTAATTATCTGTACACAAATCCCACTTGGCTCACCAAATTTTGTTCTTCTAGTTTGCAGCGTTCGTTTACAGTAGCAGTTTATATTTTTAGATCTCCCTCTGTTCTCTCCTATATAGATAGATGAATTTGGAACTCTAAATCCAACATGGTTTGTAGTAGCTCTTTGAAACTTGAGAAGAAAAAGTAGTTCTCAGTTTTGCCTCTATGATTTGTTTCCTCTTCAAGTAGCCCTAAGCAGAGACTGTGGAAAACCACTGTCATTGAAATGGGTTTCAAAGCTTCCAAGAAATTACGAGATTCCGAAATACCAGCAAATATTTTTTCAACCAATCTTGACGATACGTCGTGGTAATGACAAGTACACAAATCCCACTCGGCTCACCAAATTTTGTTCTTCTAGGTTGAAGCGTTCGTTTACAGTAGCAGTTTTTATTTTTAGGTTTCACTCTCTTCTCTCCTATATAAATAGATGAATTTGGAACTCTAAATCCAACATGGTTTGTAGTACCTCCTTGAAACTTGACAAAATGAAGTAGTTCTCAGTTTTGTCTCTATGATTTGATTTTTCTTCAAGTAGCCCTAAGCAGATACTGTGGAAAAGCACTTTCGTTGAAAGGGGTTGCCAAGCTTCCAAGAAATTACGAGTTTCCGAAATACCAGCAAATATTTTTTCACCCAATCTTGACGATACTTGGAGGTAATGATCAGTACACAAATCCCACTTGGCTCACCAAATTTTGTTCTTCTAGGTTGAAGCGTTCGTCTACAGTAGTAGTTTTTATATTTAGGTTTCACTCTGTTCTCTCCTATATAGATAGATGAATTTGGAACTCTAAATCCAACATGGTTTGTAGTAGCTCTTTGAAACTTGACAAAATAAAGGAGTTCTCAGTTTTGTCTCTATGGTTTGTTTCCTCTTCAAGTAGCCCTAGGCACAGACTGTGGAAAAGCACTTTCATTGAGAGGGGTTGTCATGCTTTTAAGAAATAACGAGTTTCTGAAATACTAGCAAATATTTTTTCACCCAATCTTGATGATGCTTGGTGGTAATGATCGGTACACATATCCCACTGGCTCACCAAATTTTGTTCTTCTAGTTTGATGTGTTCGCTTACAGTAGCAGTTTATATTTTTAGGTTTCCCTCTGTTCTCTCCTATATAGATAGATGAATTTGGAACTCTAAATCCAACATGGTTTGTAGTAGCTCTTTGAAACTTGACTAGAAAAAGGAGTTCTCAGTTTTGTCTCTATGATTTGTTTCCTCCTCAAGTAGCTGTAAGCAGAGACTGTGGAAAAGCACTTTCATTGAAAGGGGTTGCCAAGCTTCCAAGAAATTACGAGTTTCCGAAATACGAGCAAATATTTTTTCAGCCAATCTTGACAATACGTGGTGGTAATGACAAGTACACATATCCCACTTGGCTCACCAAATTTTGTTCTTCTAGGTTGAAGCGTTCGTTTACAGTAGCAGTTTTTATTTTTATGTTTCCCTCTGTTCGCTCCTATATAGATAGATGAATTTGGAACTCTAAATCCAACATGGTTTGTAGTAGCTCTTTGAAACTTGACAAAATAAAGGAGTTCTCAGTTTTGTCTCTATGATTTGTTTCTTCTTCAAGTAGCCCTAAGCAGAAACTGGGGAAAAGCACTTTCATTGAAAGGTTTTGCCAAGCTCACAAAAAATTACGGGTTGCCGAAATACCGGCAAATATTTTTTCACCCAATCTTGATGATACTTGGTGGTAATTACAAATACACAAATCCCACTTGGCTCACCAAATGTTTCTCTTCGAGTTTGAAGCGTTCGTTTACAAGTGCAGTTTTTATTTTTAGGTTTCCCGCTGTTCTCTCCTATATAGATAGATGAATTTGGAACTCTAAATCCAACATGGTTTGTAGTAGCTCTTTGAAACTTGACAAAATAAAAATGTTCTCAGTGTTGTCTCTATGGTTTGTTTCCTCTTCAAGTGGCCCTAAGCAGAGACTGTGGAAAAGCACTTTCATTAAAAGGGGTTGCCAAGCTATCAAAAAATTACGAGTTTTGAAATACCAGCAAATATTTTTTCACCCAATCTTGATGATACTTGGTGGTAATGATACGTACACAAATCCCACTTGGCTCAACAAATTTTGTTCTTCTAGGTTGAAGCGTTTGTTTACAGTAGCTGTTTTTATTTTTAGGTTTCACTCTGTTCTCTGCTATATAGATAGATGAATTTGGAACTCTAAATACAACATGGATTGTAGTAGCTCTTTGAAACTTGACAAAAATAGGAGTTCTCAGCTATGTATCTATGGTTTGTTTCCTCTTCAAGTAGTCCTAGGTACAGACTGTGGAAAAGCACTTTCATTGAGAGGGGTTGCCAAGATTCTGAGAAATAAGGAGTTTCCGAAATACCAGCAAATACTTTTTCACCCAATCTTGATGATACTAGGTGGTAATTATCAGTACACAAATCCCACTTGGCTCACCAAATTTTGTTCTTCTAGGTTGAAGAGTTCGTCTACAGTAGCAGTTTTTATATTTAGGTTTCCCACTGTTCTCTCCTATACAGATAGATGAACTTGGAACTCTAAATCCAACATTGTTTGTAGTAGCTCTTTGAAACTTGACCAAAAAAAGTAGTTCTAAGTTTTGTCTCTACCATTTGTTTCCTCTTCAAGTAGCCCTAAGCAGAGACTGTGGAAAAGCACTTTCATTGAAAGGGGTTGCCAAGCTTCCAAGAAATTAAGAGTTTCCGAAACACCAGCAAATATTTTTTTCACCCAATCTTGATGATACCTGGTGGTAATGACAAGTACACAATTCCTACTTGGCTCACCAAATTTTGTTCTTCTAGGTTGAAACGTTCGTTTGCAGTAGCAGTTTTTATTTTTAGGTTTCACTCTGTTCTCTAATATATAGATAGATGAATTTGGAACTCTATATCCAACATGGTTTGTAGTAGCTGTTTTTAACTTGACAAAATAAAGGAGTTCTCAGTTTTGTCTCTATGGTTTGTTTCCTCTTCATGTAGCCCTAGGCACAGACTGTGGAAAAGCACTTTCATTGAGACGGGTTGCAAAGCTTCTAAGAAATAACAAGTTTCCGGAACACCAGCAAACATTTTTTCACCCAAAATTGATGATACTCGGTGGTAATGATCAGTACACAAATCCCACTTGGCTCACCAAGTTTTGTTCTTCTAGCTTGAAAGCGTTCGTCAACAGTAGCAGTTTTTATATTTAGGTTTCCCTCTGATCTCTCCTATATAGATAGATGAATTAGGAACTCTAAATCCAACATGGTTTGTAGTAGCTCTTTGAAACTTGACAAAAAAAGTACTTTTCATTTTGTCTCTATGGTTTGTTTCCTCTTTAAGCAGCCCTAAGCAGAGACTGTGGAAAAAAAAAACTTTCATTGTAAGGGGTTTCCAAGGTCCCAAGACATTACGAGTTTCCGAAATACCAGCAAATATTTTTTCAACCAATCTTGATGATACGTGGTGGTAATCATGAGTACACAAATCCCACTTGGCTCACCAAATTGTGTTCTTCTAGGTTGAAGCGTTCGTCTACAGTAGTAGTTTTTATATTTAGGTTTCACTCTGTTCTCTCCTATATAGATAGATGAATTTGGAACTCTAAATCCAACATGGTTTGTAGTAGCTCTTTGAAACTTGACAAAATAAAGGAGTTCTCAGTTTTGTCTCTATGGTTTGTTTCCTCTTCAAGTAGCCCTAGGCACAGACTGTGGAAAAGCACTTTCATTGAGAGGGGTTGTCAAGCTTCTAAGAAATAACGAGTTTCTGAAATACCAGCAAATATTTTTTCACCCAATCTTGATGATGCTTGGTGGTAATGATCGGTACACATATCCCACTGGCTCACCAAATTTTGTTCTTCTAGTTTGATGTGTTCGCTTACAGTAGCAGTTTATATTTTTAGGTTTCCCTCTGTTCTCTCCTATATAGATAGATGAATTTGGAACTCTAAATCCAACATGGTTTGTAGTAGCTCTTTGAAACTTGACTAGAAAAAGGAGTTCTCAGTTTTGTCTCTATGATTTGTTTCCTCCTCAAGTAGCTGTAAGCAGAGACTGTGGAAAAGCACTTTCATTGAAAGGGGTTGCCAAGCTTCCAAGAAATTACGAGTTTCCGAAATACGAGCAAATACTTTTTCACCCAATCTTGATGATACTAGGTGGTAATTATCAGTACACAAATCCCACTTGGCTCACCAAATTTTGTTCTTCTAGGTTGAAGAGTTCGTCTACAGTAGCAGTTTTTATATTTAGGTTTCCCACTGTTCTCTCCTATACAGATAGATGAACTTGGAACTCTAAATCCAACATTGTTTGTAGTAGCTCTTTGAAACTTGACCAAAAAAAGTAGTTCTAAGTTTTGTCTCTACCATTTGTTTCCTCTTTAAGTAGCCCTAAGCAGAGATTGTGGAAAAGCACTTTCATTGAAAGGGGTTGCCAAGCTTCCAAGAAATTAAGAGTTTCCGAAACACCAGCAAATATTTTTTTCACCCAATCTTGATGATACCTGGTGGTAATGACAAGTACACAGTTCCTACTTCGCTCACCAAATTTTGTTCTTCTAGGTTGAAACGTTCGTTTGCAGTAGCAGTTTTTATTTTTAGGTTTCACTCTGTTCTCTAATATATAGATAGATGAATTTGGAACTCTATATCCAACATGGTTTGTAGTAGCTGTTTTTAACTTGACAAAATAAAGGAGTTCTCAGTTTTGTCTCTATGGTTTGTTTCCTCTTCAAGTAGCCCTAGGCACAGACTGTGGAAAAGCACTTTCATTGAGACGGGTTGCAAATCTTCTAAGAAATAACAAGTTTCCGGAACACCAGCAAATATTTTTTCACCCAAAATTGATGATACTCTGTGGTAATGATCAGTACACAAATCCCACTTGGCTCACCAAGTTTTGTTCTTCTAGCTTGAAAGCGTTCGTCAACAGTAGCAGTTTTTATATTTAGGTTTCCCTCTGATCTCTCCTATATAGATAGATGAATTAGGAACTCTAAATCCAACATGGTTTGTAGTAGCTCTTTGAAACTTGACAAAAAAGTACTTTTCATTTTGTCTCTATGGTTTGTTTCCTCTTTAAGCAGCCCTAAGCAGAGACTGTGGAAAAAAAACTTTCATTGTAAGGGGTTTCCAAGGTCCCAAGACATTACGAGTTTCCGAAATACCAGCAAATATTTTTTCAACCAATCTTGATGATACGTGGTGGTAATCATGAGTACACAAATCCCACTTGGCTCACCAAATTGTGTTCTTCTAGGTTGTAGCTTTTGTCTATAGTTGCAGTGTTTAATTTTAGGTTTCACTCTGTTCTCTCCTATATAGGTAGATGAATTTGGAACTCTAAATCCAACGTGGTTTGTAGTAGCTCATTGAAACTTGAAAAAATAATGTAGTTCTCAGTTTTATCTCTATGGTTTGTTTCCTCTTCAAGTAGCCCTATGCACAGACTGTGGAAAAGCACTTTCATTGAAAGGGGTTGCCAAGCATCCAAGAAATAACGAGTTTCCGATATACCAGCAAATATTTTTTCACCCAATCATGATGATACTTGGTGGTAATGATCCGTACACAAATCACACTTGGCCCACCAAATTTTGTTCTTCTAGGTTGAAGCGTTCGTTTACAGTAGCAGTATTTATTTTAAGGTTTCACTCTGTTCTCTCCTATATAGATAGATGAATTTGGAGCTCTAAATTCTACATGGTTTGTAGTAGCTCTTTGAAACTTGACAAAATAAAGGAGTCCTCAGTTTTGTCTCTATGTTTTGTTTCCTCTTCACGTAGCCCTAGACACAGACTGTGGAAAAGCACTTTCATTGAGAGGAGTTGCCATGGTTCTAAGAAATAACGAGTTTCCGAAATACCAGCAAATATTTTTTCCCCCAATCTTGACGATACTTGGTGGTAATTATCTGTACACAAATCCCACTTGGCTCACCAAATTTTGTTCTTCTAGTTTGCAGCGTTCGTTTACAGTAGCAGTTTATATTTTTAGGTTTCGCTCTGTTCTCTCCTATATAGATAGATGAATTTGGAACTCTAAATCCAACATGGTTTGTAGTAGCTCTTTGAAACTTGACAAGAAAAATTAGTTCCCAGTTTTGCCTCTATGATTTGTTTCCTCTTCAAGTAGCCCTAAGCAGAGACTGTGGAAAACCACTTTCATTGAAATGGGTTGCAAAGCTTCCAAGAAATTTCGAGATTCCGAAATACCAGCAAATATTTTTTCCACCAATCTTGACGATACGTCGTGGTAATGACAAGTACACAAATCCCACTCGGCTCACCAAATTTTGTTCTTCTAGGTTGAAGCGTTCGTTTCAAGTAGCAGTTTTCATTTTTAGGTTTCACTCTGTACTCTCTTATATAGATAGATGAATTTGGAACTCTAAATCCAACATGGTTTGTAGTAGCTCTTTGAAACTCGACAAAGTAAATGAGTTCTCAGTTTTTTCTCTATGCTTTGTTACCTCTTCAAGTAGCCCTAGGCACAGACTGTGGAAAAACACTTTCATTGAGATGGGTTGCCAATCTTCCAAGAAATAATGAGTTTCCGAAATACCAGGAAAAATTTTTTCACCCAATCTTGATGATGCTTGGATGGTAATGATCAGAACACAAATCCCACTTGGCTCACCAAATTTTATTCTCCTAGGTTGAAGCGTAAGTCTACAGTAGCACTTTTTATATTTATGTTTCACTCTGTTCCCTTCTATATAGATAGATGAATTTGGAACTCTAAATCCAACATGGTTTGTAGTAGCTCTTTGAAACTTGACAAAATAAAGGAGTTCTCAGTTTTGTCTCTATGGTTTGTTTCCTCTTTAATAGCAATAGGCACAGACTGTGGAAAAGCACTTTCATTGAGATAGGTTGCCAACTTCTAAGAAGTAACGAGTTTCCAAAATACCAGCAAATATTTTTTCATCCAATCTTGATGATACTTGTTGGTAATGATCAGTACACCAATCCCACTTGGCTCAATTTTGTTCTTCTAGGTTGAAGCGTTTGTCTATAGTAGCAGTTTTCATATTTAGGTTTCACTCTGTTCTCTCCTATCTAGATAGATGGATTTCTAACTCTAAATCCAACACGTTTGTAGTAGCTCTTTGAAACTTGAAAAAAAAGTAGTTCTCAATTTTGTCTCTATGCTTTGTTACCTCTTCAAGAAGCCTACGCACAGACTGTGGAAAAAACACTTTCATTGAAACGGGGTGCCAAGCTTCCAAGAAATAACGAGTATCCGAAATACCAGCAAATATTTTTTCACCCAATCTTGATGATACTTGGTGGTAATGATCAGTAAACAAATCCCACCTGACTCACCAAATTTTGTTCTTCTAGTTTGAAGCGTTCGTTTACCGTAGCAGTTTATATTTTTAAATTTCCCTCTGTTCTCTCCTATCTAGATAGATGGATTTGAAACTCTAAATCCAACATGGATTGTAGTAGCTTTTTGAAACTTGACATAAAAAGGAGTTCTCAGTTTTGTCTCTATGGTTTGTTCCCTCTTCAAGTAGCCCTAGGCACAGAATGTGGAAAAGCACTTTCATTGAGAGGGGTTGCCAAGCTTCTAAAAATTAACTAGTTTCCGAAATACCAGCAAATATTTTTTCACCCAATCTTGATGATACTTGGTGGTAATGATCAGTACACAAATCCCACCTGGTTCCCCAAATTTTGATCTTCTACGTTGAAGCATTCGTGTACAGTAGCAGTTTTTATATTTAGGTTTCACTCTGTTCTCTCCTATATGGATACAAAATTTGGAACTCTAAATCCAACATGGTTTGCAGTAGCTTTTTGAAACTTGACAAAATAAAGGAGTTCTCAGTTTTGTCTCTATGGTTTGTTTCCTCTTCAAGTAGCCCTAGGCACAGACTGTGGAAAAGCACTTTCATTGAGAGGAGATGCCATGCTTCTAAGAAATAACGAGTTTCCCAAATACCAGCAAATATTTTTTCACCCAATCTTGACTATACTTGGTGGTAATTATCTGTACACAAATCCCACTTGGCTCACCAAATTTTGATCTTCTAGTTGCAGCGTTCGTTTACAGTAGCAGTTTATATTTTTAGGTTTCCCTCTGTTCTCTCCTATATAGATAGATGAATTTGGAACTCTAAATTCAACATGGTTTGTAGTAGCTCTTTGAAACTTGACAAAATAAAGGAGTTCTCAGTTTTGTCTCTCTGGTTTGTTTCCTCTTCAAGTAGCCCTAAGCAGAGACTGTGGAAAAGCACTTTCATTGAAAGGAGTTGCCAAGCTTCCATGAAATTACGAGTTTCCGAAATACCAGCAAATACTTTTCACCAAATCTTGATGATACGTGGTGGTAATGACAGGTACACAAATCCCACCTGGCTCCCGAAATTTTGCTCTCCTAGGTTGAATCGTTCGTTTACAGTAGCAGTTTTTATTTTTAGGTTTCATCTTTTCTCTCCTATACAGATAGATGAATTTGGAACTCTAAATAAAAATGGTTTGTAGTAGCTTTTTTAAACTAGACAAAATCAAGTAGTTCTCAGTTTTGTCTTTATCGTTTGTTTCCTCTTCACGGGACCTAGGCACAGACTGTGGAAAAGCACTTTAATTGAGATGGGTTGCCAAGCTTCCAAGAAATAAAGAGATTACGAAATACCAGCAAATATTTTTTCAACCAATCTTGATGATACGTGGTGGTAATCATGAGTACACAAATCCCACTTGGCTCACCAAATTGTGTTCTTCTAGGTTGTAGCTTTTGTCTATAGGTGCAGTGTTTAATTTTAGGTTTCACTCTGTTCTCTCCTATATAGATAGATGAATTTGGAACTCTAAATCCAACGTGGTTTGTAGTAGCTCATTGAAACTTGACAAAATAAAGTAGTTCTCAGTTTTATCTCTATGGTTTGTTTCCTCTTCAAGTAGCCCTAGGCACAGACTGTGGAAAAGCACTTTAATTGAAAGGTGTTGCCAAGCATCCAAGAAATAACGAGGTTTCCGATATACCAGCAAATATTTTTTCACCCAATCATGATGATACTTGGTGGTAATTATCCGTACACAAATCACACTTGGCCCACCAAATTTTGTTCTTCTAGGTTGAAGCGTTCGTTTACAGTAGCAGTTTTTATTTTAAGGTTTCACTCTGTTCTCTCCTATATAGATAGATGAATTTGGAACTCTAAATCCTACATGGTTTGTAGTAGCTCTTTGAAACTTGACAAAATAAAGGAGTCCTCAGTTTTGTCTCTATGGTTGTTTCCTCTTCACGTAGCCCTAGGCACAGACTGTGGAAAAGCACTTTCATTGAGAGGGGTTGCCAAGCTTCTAAGAAACAACGAGATTCCGAAATACCAGCAAATATTTTTTCATCCAATCTTGATGATACTTGGTGGTAATGATCAGTACACAAATCCCACCTGGTTCACCAAATTTTGTTCTTCTAGGTTGAGGCATTCGTCTACAGTAGCAGTTTTTATATTTAGTTTTCACTCTGTTCTCTCCTATATGGATAGATGAATTTGGAACTCTAAATCCAACATGGTTTGTAGTAGCTGTTTTTAACTTGACAAAATAAAAGGAGTTCTCAGTTTTGTCTCTCTGGTTTGTTTCCTCTTCAAGTAGCCGTAGGCACAGAATGTGGAAAAGCACTTTCATTGAAAGGGGTTGCCAAGCTTCCAAGAAATTACGAGTTTCCAAAATACCAGCAAATATTTTTTCACCCAATCTTGATGATACGTGGTGGTAATGACAAGTACACAAATCCCACTTGGCTCACCAAATTTTGTTCTTCTAGGTTGAAGCGTTCGTTTCAAGTAGCAGTTTTCATTTGTAGGTTTCACTCTGTTCTCTCGTATATAGATAGATGAATCTGAAACTCTAAATCCAACATGGATTGTAGTAGCTTTTGGAAACTTGACAAAATACAGGAGTTCTCAGTTTTGTCTCTAGGGTTTGTTTCCTCTTCAAGTAGCCCTGGGCACAGACTGTGGAAAAGCACTTTCATTGAGAGGGTTGCCAAGCATCTAAGAAATAACGAGTTTTCGAAATACCAGCAAATATTTTTTCACCCAATCTTGATGATACTTGGTGGTAATGATGGGTACACAAATCCCACTTGGCTCACCAAATTTCGTTCTTCTAGTTTGAGGCTTTCATTTACACTAGCAGTTTATAGTTTTAGGTTTCCCTCTGTTCTCTCCTATATACATAGATGCATTTGGAACTCTAAATCCAACATGGTTTGTAGTAGCTCTTTGAAACTTGACAAAAAAAAGGAGTTCTCACTTTTTTCTGTATGATTTGTTTACTCTTCAAGTAGCCCTAAGCAGAGACTGTGGAAAAGCACTTACATTGAAAGTGGTTGCCAAGCATCCAAGAAATTACGAGTTTCCGAAATACCAGCAAATATTTTTTCACCCAATCTTGATGATACGTGGTGGTAATGACAAGTACACAAATCTCACTTGGCTTATCAAATATTGTTCTTCTAGGGTGAAGCGTTCGTTTACAGTAGCAGTTTTTATTTGTAGGTTTCACTCTGTTCTCTCCTATATAGATAGATGAATTTGGAACTCTATATCAAACATGGTTTGTAGTAGCTCTTTGAAACTTGACAAAATAAAGGAGTTCTCAGTTTTGTCTCTATGGTTTTTTTCTGCTTCAAGAAGCCCTAGGCACAGACTGTGGAAAAGCACTTTCATTGAGAGGGGTTGCCAAGCTTCTAATCAATAACGAGTTTCCGAAATACCAGCAAATATTTTTTCACCCAATCTTGATGATACGTGGTGGTAATGATCAGTACACAATCCCACTTGGCTCAGCAAATTGTGTTCTTCTAGGTTGAAGCTTGTCTACAGTAGCAGTTCTTATATTTAGGTTTCCCTCTGTTCTCTCCTATATAGATAGATTAATTTGGAACTCTAAATCTAACATGGTTCGTAGTAGCACGTTGAAACTTTACAAAAAAATTAGTTCTCACTTTTGTCTCTATGGTTTGTTTCCTCTTCAAGTAGAGCTAAGCAGAGACTGTGGAAAAGCACTTTCATTGAAAGGTGTTGCCAAGCTTCAAAGAAATTACGAGTTTCCGAAATACCAGGAAATATTTTTTCAGGCAATCTTGAGGATACGTGGTGGTAATGATAAGTACACATATCCCACTTGGCTCACCAAATTTTGTTTTTCTAGGTTGAAGCGTTCGTTTACTGTAGCAGTTTTTATTTTTAGGTTTCACTCTGTTCTCTCCTATATAGATAGATGAATTTGGAACTCTATATCAAACATGGTTTGTAGTAGCTCTTTGAATCTTGACAAAATAAAGGAGCTCTCAGTTTTGTCTCAATGGTTTGTTTCCTCTTCAAGTAGCCCTAGGCAGAGACTGTGGAAAAGCACTTTCATTGAGAGGGGTTGCCAAGCTTCTAAGAAATAACGAGTTTCCTGAAATACCTGCATATATTTTTTCACCCAGTCTTGAGGATACTTGGTGGTAATGATCAGTACACAAATTCCACTTGGCTAACCAAATTTGGTTCTTCTTGTTTGAAGGGTTCGTCTAAAGTAGCAGTTTTTAATTTAGGTTTCCCTCTGTTCTCTCCTGTATAGATAGATGAATTTGGAACTCTAAATCCAAAATGGTTTGTAGTAGCTCTTTCAAACTTGACAAAAAAAGTAGTTCTCAATTTTGTCTCTATGGTTTGTTTCCTCTTCAAATAGCCCTTGTCACAGACTGTGGAAAAGTACTTTCATTGAGAGGGGTTGCCAAGCTTCTAAGAAATAACGAGTTTCCAAAATACCAGCAAATATTTTTTCATCCAATCTTGATGATACTTGTTGGTAATAATCAGTACACCAATCCCACTTGGCTCAATTTTGTTCTTCTAGGTTGAAGCGTTTGTCTACAGTAGCAGTTTTCATATTTAGGTTTCACTCTGTTCTCTCCTATCTAGATAGATGGATTTCTAACTCTAAATCCAACATGGTTTGTAGTAGCTCTTTGAAAGTTGAAAAAAAAGTAGTTCTCAATTTTGTCTCTATGCTTTGTTACCTCTTCAAGTAGCCCTACGCACAGACTGTGGAAAAACACTTTCATTGAAAGGGGTTGCCAAGCTTCCAAGAAATAACGAGTTTCCAAAATACCAGCAAATATTTTTTCACCCAATCTTGATGATACTTGGTGGTAATGATCAGTAAACAAATCCCACCTGACTCACCAAATTTTGTTCTTCTAGTTTGAAGCGTTCGTTTACCGTAGCAGTTTATATTTTTAAATTTCCCTCTGTTCTCTCCTATCTAGATAGATGAATTTGAAACTCTAAATCCAACATGGATTGTAGTAGCTTTTTGAAACTTGACATAATAAAGGAGTTCTCAGTTTTGTCTCTATGGTTTGTTCCCTCTTCAAGTAGCCCTAGGCACAGACTGTGGAAAAGCACTTTCATTGAGAGGGGTTGCCAAGCTTCTAAAAATTAACGAGTTTCCGAAATACCAGCAAATATTTTTTCACCCAATCTTGATGATACTTGGTGGTAATGATCAGTACACAAATCCCACCTGGTTCCCCAAATTTTGATCTTCTAGGTTGAAGCATTCGTGTACAGTAGCAGTTTTTATATTTAGGTTTCACTCTGTTCTCTCCTATATGGATACATAAATTTGGAACTCTAAATCCAACATGGTTTGCAGTAGCTTTTTGAAACTTGACAAAATAAAGGAGTTCTCAGTTTTGTCTCTATGGTTTGTTTCCTCTTCAAGTAGCCCTAGGCACAGACTGTGGAAAAGCACTTTCATTGAGAGGGGTTGCCAAGCTTCTAACAAATAACGATATTCAGAAATACCAGCAAATATTTTTTATCCAAATCTTGATGATACTTGGTTGTAATGATCGGTACAGAAATCCCACTTTGTTCACCAAATTTTGTTCTTCTATGTTGAAGCGTTCATCTACAGTAGCAGTTTTTATATTATGTTTCCGACTGTTCTCTTCTGTATACATAGATGAATTTGGAACTCTAAATCCAACATGATTTGTAGTAGCTCTTTGAAACTTGACAAAATAAAGGAGTTCTCAGTTTTGTCTCTCTGGTTTGTTTCCTCTTCAAGTAGCCCTAGGCACAGACTGTCTAAAAGCACTTTCATTGATAGGGGTTTCCAGGCCTCTAAGAAATAATGAGTTTTCGAAATACCAGCAAATATTTTTTCACCCAATCTTGATGATACTTGGAGGTAATGATCTGTACAGAAATCACACTTGACTCACCAAATTTTGTTCTTCTAGTTTGAAGAGTTCGTTTACAGTAGCAGTTTATATTTTTAGGTTTCAATCTGTTCTCTCCTATGTAGATAGCTGAATTTGGAACTCTAAATCCGACATGGTTTGTACTAGCTCTTTGAAACTTGACAAAAAAAAGTAGTTCTCAGTTTTGTTTCTATGATTTCTTTCCTCTTCAAGTAGCCCTAAGCAGAGACTGTGGAAAAGCACTTTCATTGAAAGGGGTTGCCAAGCTTCCAAGAAATTACGAGTTTCCGAAATACCAGCAAATATTTTTTCACCCAATCTTGATGATACTTGGTGGTAATGATCAGTACACCAATCCCACATGGCTCAACATATTTTGTTCTTCTAGGTTGAAGCGTTCGTCTACAGTAGCTTTTTTTATATTTAGGTTTCACTCTGTTCTCTTCTATATAGATACATGAATTTGGAACTCTAAATCCAACATGGTTTGTAGTAACTCTTTGAAACTTTACAAAATAAAGGAGTTCTCAGTCTTGTCTCTATGGTTTGTTTCCTCTTCAAGTAGCCCTAGGCACAGACTGTGGAAAAGCACTTTCATATAAAGGGGTTTCCAAGCTTCCAAGAAATAATGAGTTTCCGAAATACCAGCAAATATTTTTTCACCCAATCTTGATGATACTTCGTGGTAATGATCGGTACACAAATCTAACTTGACTCACCAAATTTTGTTCTTCTAGGTGGAAGCGTTCGTTTACAGTAGCAATTTTTATTTTTAGGTTTCACTCTGTTCTCTCTTATATTGGTAGATGAATTTGGAACAATAAATCCAACATGGTTTGTAGTAGCGCTTTGAAAATTGACAAAATAGAGGAGTTCTCAGTTTTGTCTCTATGATTTGTTTCTTCTTCAAGTAGCCCTAGGCACAGACTTTGGAAAATCACTTTCATTGAAAGGGGTTGCCAAGCTTCCAAGAAATAACGAGTTTCCGAAATGCCAGCAAATATTTTTTCACCCAATGTTGATGATACTTGGTGGTAATGACAAGTACACAAATCCCACTTGGCTCACCAAATTTTGTTCTTCTGGGTTGAAGCGTTCTTTTACAGTAGCAATTTTTATTTTTAGGTTTCACTCTGTTGTCTCTTATATTGATAGATGAATTTGGAACAATAAATCCAACATGGTTTGTAGTAGCTCCTTGAAAATTGACAAAATAAAGTAGTTCTCAGTTTTGTCTCTATGGTTTGTTACCTCTTCAAGTAGCCCTAGGCACATACTGTGGAAAAGCAATTTCATTGAGAGGGGTTGCCAAGCTTCTAAGAAATAACTAGTTTCCGAAATATCAGCAAATATCATTTCACCCAATCTTGATGATACTTGGTGGTAATGATCGGTACAGAAATCCCACTTGGCTCACCAAATTTTGTTCTTCTACGTTGAAGCGTTCGTATACAGTAGCAGTTTTTATATTTACGTTTCTCTCTCTTCTCTTCTATGTAGATAGATAAATTTGGAACTCTAAATCCAACATGGTTTGTAGTAGCTCTTTGAATCTTGACAAAATAAAGGAGTTCCCAGTCTTGTCTCTATAGTTTGTTTCCTCTTCAAGTAGCCCTAGGCACAGACTGTGGAAAAGCACTTTCATTGAAAGGGGTTGCCAAGCTTCCAAGAAATAACGAGTTTCGAAATACCAGCAAATATTGTTTCTCCCAAACATGATGACACTTGGTGGAAATGACAAGTATACAAATCCCACTTGGCTCACCAAATTTTGTTCTTCTAGGTTGAAGCGTTCGTTTACAGAAGCAATTTTTATTTTGAGGTTTCACTCTGTTCTGTCTTATATTGATAGATGAATTTGGAACTCTAAATCCAACATGGTATGTAGTAGCTCTTTGAAACTTGACAAAATAAAGGAGTTCTCAGTTTTGTCTCTCTTGTTTGTTTCCTGTTCAAGTAGCCGTAGGCACAGACTGTGGAAAAGCACTTTCATTGAGAGGGTTTGTAGAGCTTCTATGAAATAACGAGTTTCTGAAATACCAGCAAATATTTTTTCACCCAATCTTGATGATACTTGGTGGTAAAGATCGGTACAGAAATCCCACTTGACTCACCAAAAATGGTTCCTCTATTTTGAAGCGTTCGTTTACAGTAGCAGTCTATATTTTTAGGTTTCCCTCCATTCTCTCCTATATAGATAGCTTAATTTGGAACTCTACATCCAACATGGTTTGTAGTAGCTGTTTTTAACTTGAGAAAATAAAGGAGTTCTCAGTTTGGTCTCTCTGGTTTGTTTCCTCTTCAAGTAGCCGTAGGCACAGAATGTGGAAAAGCACTTTCATTGAAAGGGGTTGCCAAGCTTCCAAGAAATTACGAGTTTCCAAAATACCAGCAAATATTTTTACACCCAATCTTGATGATACGTGGTGGTAATGACAAGTACACAAATCCCACTTGGCTCACCAAATTTTGTTCTTCTAGGTTGAAGCGTTCGTTTCAAGTAGCAGTTTTCATTTTTAGGTTTCACTCTGTACTCTCTTATATAGATAGATGAATTTGGAACTCTAAATCCAACATGGTTTGTAGTAGCTCTTTGAAACTCGACAAAGTAAATGAGTTCTCAGTTTTTTCTCTATGCTTTGTTACCTCTTCTAGTAGCCCTAGGCACAGACTGTGGAAAAACACTTTCATTGAGATGGGTTGCCAATCTTCCAAGAAATAATGAGTTTCCGAAATACCAGGAAATATTTTTTCACCCAATCTTGATGATGCTTGGTGGTAATGATCAGTACACAAATCCCACTTGGCTCACCAAATTTTATTCTCCTAGGTTGAAGCATTCGTCTACAGTATCACTTTTTATATTTAGGTTTCACTCTGTTCTCTTCTATATAGATAGATGAATTTGGAACTCTAAATCCAACATGGTTTGTAGTAGCTCTTTGATACTTGGCAAAATAAAGTAGTTCTCAGTGTTGTCTCTATGGTTTGTTTCCTCTTCAATAGCCCTAGGCACAGACTGTGGAAAAGCACTTTCATTGAAAGGGGTTGCCAAGCTTCTAAGAAATAATGAGTTTTCGAAATACCAGCAAATATTTTTTCACCCAATCTTGATGATACTTGGTGGTAATGATCGGTACACAAATCCCACTTGACTGACCAAATTTTGCTCTTCTAGGTTGATGCGTTCGTTTACAGTAGCAGTTTATATTTTTAGGTTTCCCTCTGTTCTCTTTTATATAGATAGATGAATTTGGAACTCTAAATCCAACATGTTTTGTAGTAGCAGTTTGAAACTTGACAAAATAAAGGTGTTTTCAGTTTTGTGTCTATGATTTCTTTCCTCTTCAAGTAGCCATAGGCACAGACTGTGGAAAAGCACTTTCATTGAAAGGGTTGCCAAGCTTTCAAGAAATTACGAGTTTCCGAAATACCAGCAAATATTTTTTGACCCAATCTTGAGGACACTTGGTGGTAATGACAAGTACAAAAATCCCACTTGGCTCACCAAATTTTGTTCTTCTAGGTTGAAGCGTTCGTTTATAGTAGCAGTTTTTATTTTTAGGTTTTACTCTGTTCTCTCTTATATAGATAGATGAATTTGGAACTCTAAATCCAACATGGTTTGTAGTACCTCTTTGAAACATGACAAAAAAAAAGTAGTTCTCAGTGTTGTCTCTATGGTTTGTTTCCTCTTCAAGTAGCCCTAGGCACAGACTGTGGAAAAGCACTTTCATTGAAAGGGGTTGCCAAGCTTCTAAGAAATAATGAGTTTTCGAAATACCAGCAAATATTTTTTCACCCAATCTTGATGATACTTGGTGGTAATGATCGGTACAGAAATCCCACTTGACTCACCAAATTTTGTTCTTCTAGTTTGAAGCGTTCGTTTACAGTAACAGTTTATATGTTTAGGTTTCCCTCCGTTCTCTCCTACATAGATAGCTGAATTTGGATCTCTAAATCTAACATGGTTTGACTAGCTCTTTGAAACTTGAGAAAATAAAGTAGTTCTCAGTTTTGTCTCTATGATTTGTTTCCTCTTCAAATAGCCCTAAGCAGAGACTGTGGAAAAGCACTTTCATTGAAAGGAGTTGCCAAGCTTCCAAGAAATTATGAGTTTCCGAAAGACCAGCAAATACTTTTTTACCCAATCTTGATGATACGTGGTGGTAATGACAAGTACACAATTCCCACTTGGCTCACCAAATTTTGTTCTTCTCGGTTTAAGCGTTCGTTTACAGTAGCAGTTTGTATTTTTAGGATTCACTTTGTTCTCTCCTATATCGAAAGATGAATTTGGAACTCTAAATCCAACATGGTTTGTAGTAGCTCTTTGAAACTTCACAAAATAAAGGTGTTCTCATTATTGTCTCCATGATTTGTTTCCTCTTCAAGTAGCCCTAAGCACAGACTGTGGAAAAGCACTTTCATTGAAAGGGGTTGCCAAGCTTTCAAGAAATAACGGGTTTCCGAAATACCAGAAAATATTTTTTCACCCAATCTGGATGATACTAGGTGGTAATGATCGGTATGAAAAATCCCACTTGACTCACCAAGTTTTGTTCTTCTAGGTTGAAGCGTTCGTTTACATTAGCAGTTTATATTTTTAGGTTTCCCTCTTTTCTCTCCTATATAGATAGATGAATTTGGAACTCTAAATCCAATATGGTTTGAAGTAGCTCTTTGAAACTTGACAAAATAAAGGAGTTCTAAGTTTTGTGTCTATGATTTGTTTCCTCTTCAATCGCCCTAAGCAGAGACTGTGGAAAAGCAGTTTCATTGAAAGGGGTTGCCAAGCTTCGGGAAAATAACGAGTTTCCGAAATACCAGCAAATATTTTTTCACCCAATCTTGATGATACTTGGAGGTAATGATCGGTACAGAAATCCCACTTGACTCACCAAATTTTGTTGTTCTAATTTGAAGCGTTCGTTTACAGTAGCAGTTTATATTTTTAGGTTTTCCTCAGTTCTCTCCCATATAGATACCTGAATTTGTAACTCTAAATCCAACATGGTTTGTACTAGCTCTTTGAAACTTTACAAAAAAAAGTAGTTCTCACTTTTGTCTCTATGATTTGCTTCCTCTTCAAGTAGCCCTAAGCAGAGACTGTGGAAAAGCACTTTCATTGAAAGGAGTTGCCAAGCTTCCAAGAAATTATGAGTTTCAGAAATACCAGCAAATATTTTTTCACCCAATATTGATGATACATGGTGGTAATGACAAGTACACAAATCCCAGTTGGCTCACCAAATTTTGTTCGTCTAGGTTGAAGCGTTCGTTTTCAGTAGCAGTTTTTATTTTTGGGTTTCACTTTGTTCTCTCCTATATAGATAGATGAATTTGGAACTCTAAATCCAACATATTTTGTAGTAGCTCTTTGAAACTTGACAAAATAACGGCGTTCTCATTTTTGTCTCTATGGTTTGTTTCCTCTTCAAGTAGCCCTAGGCACAGATTATGGAAAAGCACGTTCATTGAGAGGGGTTCCCAAGCTTCTAAGAAATAACGAGTTTCCGAAATACCAGCAAATATTTTTTCACCCAATCTTGATGATACTTGGTCGTAATGATCAGTACACGAATCCCACTTGCCTCACCAAATTTTCTTCTTCTAGGTTGAAGCGTTCATCCACAGTAGCAGTTTTTATAATTAGGTTTCACTCTGTTCTCTTCTATATAGATAGATGAAATTGGAACTCTAAATCCAACATGGTTTGTAGTAGCTCTTTGAAACTTGACAAAATAAAGAAGTTCTCAGTTTTGTCTCTATGATTTGTTTCCTCTTCAAGTAGCCCTAAGCAGAGACTGTGGAAAAGCACTTTCATTGAAAGGGTTTGCCAAGCTTCGAAGAAATAACGAGTTTCCGAAATACCAGCAAATATTTTTTCACCCAATCTTGAGGATACTCGGTGGTAATGATCGGTACAGAAATCTCACTTGAATAACCAAATTTTGTTGTTCTAGTTTGAAGCGTTCGTTTACAGTTGCAGTTTATATTTTTTGGTTTCCCTCTGTTCTCTCCTATATAGATAGATGAATTTGGAACTCTAAATCCAACATGGCTTGTAGTAGCTCTTTGAAACTTGACAAAATAAAGGAGTTCTCAGTTTTGTCTCTTTGATTTGTTTCCTCTTCAATTAACCCTAAGCAGGGATTGTGGAAAAACATTTTCATTGAAAGGGGTTGCCAAGTATCCTTAAAATGACGAGTTTCCGAAATGCCAGCAAATATTTTTTCACCCAATCTTGATGATACGTGGTGGTAATGACAAGTTCAGAAATCCCACTTGGCTCACCAAATTTTGTTCTTCTAGGTTAAAGCGTTCGTTTACAGTAGCATTTTATATTTTTAGGTTTCTCTCTGTTCTCTCTTTTGTTGATAGATGAATTTGGAACTCTAAATCCAACACGGTTTGTAGTAGCTCTTTGAAACTTGACAAAATAAAGGAGTTCTCAGATTTGTCTCTATGGTTTGTTTCCTCTTCAAGTTGCCCTAGGCACAGACGGTGGAAAAGCACTTTCATTGAGAGGGGTTGCCAACTTCTAAGAAATGACGAGATTCCAAAATTCTAGCAAATATTTTTTACCCAATCTTGATGATACTTGGTGGTAATGATCAGGACAAAAATCCTACTTGGCTCACCAAATTTTGTTCTCCTATGTTGAAGCGTTCGTCTACAGTAGCAGTTTTTATATTTAGGTTACCCTCTGTTGTCTCCTATATAGATAGACGAATTTGGAACTCTAAATCCTACATGGTTTGTAGTAGCTCTTTGAAACTTGACAAAAAAGGTAGTTCTCAGTTTTGTCTCTATGATTTGTTTCCTCTTCATGTAGCCCTAAGCAGAGACTTTGGAAAATGACTTTCATTGAAAAGAGTTGCCAAGCTTCCAAGAAATTACAAGTTTCCAAAATACAAGTGAAAATTTTTTCAACCAATCTTGATGATACGTTGTGGTAATGACAAGTACACAAATCCCACCTGGCTCACCAAATTGTGTTCTTCTAGGTTGAAGCGTTCGTCTACATTAGCATTTTCTATATGTAGGTTTCACTCTGTTCTCTCTTATATAGATAGATGAATTTGGGACTTTAAATCAAACATGGTTTGTAGTAGCTCTTTCAAAATGGACAAAATAAAGTAGTTCTCAGTTTTGTCTCTATGCTTTGTTACCTCTTCAAGTAGCCCTAGGCACAGACTGTGGAAAAACACTTTCATTGAAAGGGGTTGCCAAGCTTCCAAAAAATAACGAGTTTCCGAAATACCAGCAAATATTTTTTCACCCAATCTTGATGATACTTGGTGGTAATGATCGGTAACCAAATCCCACCTGAATCACCAAATTTTGTTCATCTAGTTTGAAGCCTTCGTTTACCGTAGCAGTTTATATTTTTAAATTTCCCTCTGTTCTCTCCTATATAGATAGATGAATTTGGAACTCTAAATCCAACATGGTTTGTAGTAGCTCTTTGAAACTTGACAAAAAAAGTAGTTCTCAGTTTTGTCTCTATGGTTTGTTTCCTCTTCAAGTAGCACTAGGCACAGACTGTGGAAAAGCACTTTCATTGAGAGGGGTTGCCAAGCTTTTACGAAATTACGAGTTTCCGAAATACCAGCAAATTCCTTTTCACCAAATCTTGATGATACGTGGTGGTAATGACAGGTACACAAATCCAACTTGGCTCACCAAATTTTGCTCTTCTAGTTTGAAGCGTTCGTTTACAGAAGCAGTTTTTATTTTTAGGTTTCTCTTTGTTCTCTCCTATATAGATAGATGAATTTGGAACTCTAAATCCAACATGGTTTGTAGTAGCTCTTTGAAACTTGACAAAATTAAGTAGTTCTCAGTTTTGTCTCTATGGTTTGTTTCCTCGTCAAGTAGCACTAGGCACAGACTGTGGAAAAGCACTTTTATTGAGAGGGGTTGCCAAGCTTCTAAAAATTAACGAGTTTCCCAAATACAAGCAAATATTTTTTCACCCAATCTTGATGATACTTGGTGGTAACGATCAGTACACAAAACGCACTTGGCTCACCAAATTGTGTTCTTCTAGGTTGAAGCGTTCTTCTACAGTAGCAGTATTTGTATGTAGGTTTCACTCTGTTCTCTCCTATACAGATAGATGAATTGGGAACTCTAAATCCAACATGGATTGTATTAGCTTTTGGAAACTTGAGAAAATAAAAAAGTTCTCAGTTTTGTCTCTATGGTTTGTTTCCTCTTCAAGTAGCCCTAGGCACAGACTGTGGAAAAGCATTTTTATTGAGAGGGGTTGCCAAGCTTCTAAAATTTAACGAGTTTAAAAATACCAGTAACTATCTTTTCACACAATCTTGATGATACTTGGTGTTAAAGATCAGTACACAAATCCCACTTGGCTCAACAAATTTTGTTCTCCTAGGTTGAACCGTACGTCTACCGTAGCAGTTTTTATACTTAGG
>NW_027515463.1:0-45033 GCF_048772815.1 Callospermophilus lateralis
AAACAAACCATAGAGACAGAACTGAGAAGCTACTTTTTTGTTGTCAAGGTTTCAATGAGGCTACTGACAAACCATGTTGGATTTAGAGTTTCCAAATTCATCTATCTATATAAGAGAGAACAGAGTGAAACCGACATATAAAAACTGCTACTGTAGACGAACGCTTCAACCTAGAAGAACACAATTTGGTGAGCCAAGTGGGATTTGTGTACCCATCATTACCACCAAGTATCATTAAGATTGGGTGAAAAAATATTTGCTGGTATTTCGGAAACTCGTTATTTCTTAGAAGCTTGGCAACCCCTCTCAATGAAAGTGATTTTCCACACTCTTTCCTTCGGCTACTTTAAGAGGAAACAAACCATAGAGACAAAACTGAGAACTCCTTTTTTTAGTCAAGTTTCAAAAAGCTACTACAAACCATGCTGGATATAGAGTTCCAAATTCATCAGTCTATATAGGAGAGAACAGAGAGAAACCTAAAAATAAATACTGCTACTGTAAATGAACGCTTCAACCTAGAAGAACAAAATTTGGTGAGCCCAGTGGGATTGGTGTACTGTTCATTACCATCACGTATTGGGTGAAAAAATATTTCCTGGTATTTCGGAAACTCGTTATTTCTTAGAAGCTTGGCAACCCCTCTCAATAAAAGTGCTTTTCCACAATCTGTGTTTAGGGCTATATGAAGAGGAAACAAACCATAGAGACAAAACTGAGAACTACTTTTTGTTGTCAAGTTTCAAAGAGCTACTACAAACCATGTTGGATTTAGAGCTCCAAATTCATCTATCCATATAGGGGAAAACAGAGTGAAACCTAAAAATAAAAACTGCTACTGTAAACGAACGCTTCAACCTAGAAGAACAAAATTTGGCGAGCCAAGTGGGATTTGTGTACTTGTCATTACCTGTGCCTAGGGCTACTTGAAGAGGAAACACACCGTAGAGACCAAACTGAGAACTCCTTTATTTTGTCACGTTTCAAAGAGCTACTACAAACCATGTTGAATTTAGAGTTCCAAATTCATCTATCTATATAGGAGAGAACAGAGGGAAACCTAAATATATAAACTGCTACTGTAGACGAACGCTTCACCTAGAAGAACAAAATTTGGAGAGCCAAGTGGGATTTGTGTACTGATCATTACCACCAAGTATCATCAAGATTGGGTGAAAAAATATTTGCTGGTATTTCGGAAACTCGTTATTTCTTAGAAGCTTGGCAACCCCTCTCAATGAAAGTGCTTTTTCGCAGTCTGTGCCTAGGGGTACTTGAAGAGGTAACAAACTGTAGAGACAAAACTGAGAACTACTTTATTTTGTCATGTTTCAAAGTGCTACTACAGACCGTGTTGGATTTAGAGTTCCAAATTCATCTATCTATACAGGAGAGAACAGAGTGAAACCTAAATATAAAAACTGCTACTGTAGACGAACGCTTCAACCTAGAAGAACAAAATTTGGTGAGAGAAGTGGGATTTGTGTACCGATCATTACCACCACGTATCATCAAGATAGGGTGAAAAAATATTTGCTGGTATTTTTGAAACTCGTTATTTCTTAGAAGCTTGGCAACTACTCTCAATGACAGTGCTTTTCCACAGTCTGTGCTAGGGCTACGTGAACAGTAACAAACCATAGAGACAAAACTGAGAACTCCTTTATTTTGTCAAGTTTCAAAGAGCTACTACAAACCATTTTGAATTGAGAGTTCCAAATTCATCCAACTATATAAGAGAGAACAGAGTGAAAGCACCATAAAAAAACTGCTACTGTAGACGAACGTTTCAACGTAGAAAAACACAATTTTGGTGAGCCAAGTGGGATTTTTGTACCCATCATTACCACCAAGTATCATTAAGAAAGGGTGAGAAAATATTTGCTGGTATTTCGGAATTCGTTATTTCTTGGAAGCTTGACAACCCTTTTCAATGAAAGTGCTTTTCCACAGTATGTGCCTAGGGCTATATGAAGAGGAAACACATCATAGAGACAAAACTGAGATATCCTTTATTTTGTCAAGTTTCAAAGAGCTACTACAAACAATGTTGGTTTTAGAGTTCCAAAGTCATCTATCTATATTAGAGGGAACAGAGAGAAACCTAAATATAAAAACTGCTACTTTAGACGAACGCTTCAACCTAGATGAACAAAATTTGGTGAGCCATGGGATTCGTGTACTGATCATTACCAACAAGTATCATCAAAATTGGGGTGTAAGAATATTCGCTGGTATTTCGGAAGCTCGTTATTTCTTAGAAGCTTGGCAAAACCTCTCAATGAAAGTGCTTTTCCAAAGTCTGTGCCTTGGGCTACTAGAAGGGAAACAAACCATAGAGACAAAACTGAGAACTCCTTTTATTTTGTCAAGTTTCAATGAGCTACCACAAACCATGTTGGATTTAGAGTTCCAAATTCATCTATCTATATAGGAGAGAACAGAGGTAAACCGAAATATAAAACCTGCTATTGTAGCCGAACGCTTAAACCTAGAAGAACAAAATTTGGTGAGAAAGTGGGATTTGTGTACTTGTCATTACCACGCAGTATCATCAAGATTGGGTGAAAATATATTTGCTGGTATTTCGGAAACTCGTTATTTCTTAGAAGCTTGACAACCCCTCTCAATGAAAGTGGTTTTCTACAGACTGTGCTTAGGGCTACTTGAAGAGGAAACAAACCATAGAGACAAAACTGAGAACTCCTTTATTTTCTCAAGTTCAAAGAGCTACTACAAACCATGTTGGATTTAGAGTTCCAAATTCATCTATCTATATAGGAGAAAACAGAGGGAAAACCTACATATAAAAACTGCTACTGTAGAGGATCGCTTCAACCTAGAAGAACAAAGTTTGGTGAGCCAAGTGGGATTTGTACACTGATCATTTCCACCACGTATCATCAAGATTGGGTGAAAAAATATTTGCTGGAATTTCGGAAACATGTAATTTCTTGGAAGCTTGGCAACCCCTTTCAATGAAAGTGCTTTTCCACAGTCTCTGCTTAGGGCTAATTGAAGAGGAAACAAATCGAAGAGACAAAACTGAGAACTACTTATTTTTCCACAAGTTTCAAAGAGGTACTACAAGCAATGTTGGTTTTAAAGTTCCAAATTGATCTATCTATATAGGAGAGAACAGAGTGAATCCTAAATATAAGAACTGCTACCTTAGATGAACGCTTAAACCTAGAAGAACAAAATTTGGTGAGCCAAGTGGGATTTGCATACTGATCATTACCACCAAGTATCATCAAGATTGGGTCAAAAAATATTTGCTGGTATTTCGGAAACTCGTAATTTCTTGGAAGCTTGGCAACCCCTTTCAATGAAAGTGCTTTTCCACACTCTCTGCCTAGGGCTACTTGAAGAGGAAACAAACCATACAGACAAAACTGAGAACTACGTTTTTTTGTCAAATTTCAATGAGCTACTACAAACCATGTTGGATTTAGTGTTCCAATTTCATCTATCTCTATAGGAGATAAGAGAGTGAAACCTACACATAAAAACTGCTACTGTAGACGAACGCTTCAACCTACAAGAACAAAATTTGGTGAGCCAAGTGGAATTTGTGTACCGATCATTACCACCAAGTATCATCAAGATTGGGTGAAAAAATATTTGCTGGTATTGCGGAAACTCGTTATTTCATAGAAGCTTGGCAACCCCTCTCAATGAAAGTGCTTTTCCACAGTTTGTGCCTAGGGCTAATTGAGGAGGAAACAAACCATAGAGACAAAACTGAGAACTCCTTCATTTTGTCAAGTTTCAAAGAGCTACTACAAACCATGTTGTATTGAGAGTTCCAAATTCATCTATCTATATAGGAGAGAACAGAGTGAAACCTAAACATAAAAACTGCTACTGTAGATGAACGCTTAAACCTAGAAGAACAAAATTTGCCCAGCCATGTGGGATTTGAGCACTGATCATTACCACCAAGTATTATCAAGATTGGGTGAAAAAGTATTTGCTGGTATTTTGTAAACTGGTTATTTCTTAGAAGCTTGGCAATCCCTCTCAATGAAAGTGCTTTTCCACAGTCTGTGCCTAGAGCTACTTGAAGAGGAAACAAACCATAGAGACAAAACTGAGAACTCCTTTATTTTCTCATGTTTCAAAAAGCTACTACAAACCATGTTGGATTCAGAGTTCCAAATTCATCTATCTATATAGGTGAGAACAAAGGGAAGCCTAAATATAAAAACTGCTACTGTAAACGAACGCTTCAACCTAGAAGAAAAAAATTTGGTGAGCCAAGTGGGATTTTTGTACTGATCATTACCACCACGTATAATCAAGATTGGGTGAAAAAATATTTGCTGGTATTTCGGAAAATTGTTATTTCTTAGATGCTTGGCAACTCCTCTCAATGAAAGTGCTTTTCCACAGTCTGTGCCTAGGGCTACGTGAAGAGGAAACAAACCATAGAGACAAAACTGAGAACTCCTTTATTTTGTCAAGTTTCAAAGAGCTACTACACACCGTGTTGGATTTAGGGTTCAAAATTCATCTATCTATACAGGAGAAAACAGAGTTAAACCTACATATAAAAACTGCTACTGTAGACGAACGCTTCAACCTAGAAGAACAAAATTAGGTTAGCCAAGTGGGATTTGTGTACTGATCATTATCACCACGTATCATCAAGATTGGGTGAAAAAATATTTGCTGGTATTTCGGAAACTCGTTATTTCTTAGAAGCTTGACAGCCCCTCTCAATGAAAGTGGTTTTCTACAGAATGTGCTTAGGGCTACTTGAAGAGGAAACAAACCATAGAGACAAAACTGAAAAATACTTTATTTTGTCAAGTTTCAAAGAGCTACAACAAACCATGTTGGATTAAGAGTTCAAAATTAATCTATCTATATAGGAGAAAACAGAGGGAAAACTACATATAAAAACTGCTACTGTAGACGAACGCTTCAACCGAGAAGAACAAAATTTGGTGAGCCAAGTGGGATTTGTATACTGATCATTACCACCACGTATCATCAAGATTGGGTGAAAAAATATTTGCTGGTATTGCGGAAACTCGTTATTTCTTAGAAGCTTGGCAAACCCTCTCAATGAAAGTGCTTTTCCACAGTTTGTGCCTAGGGCTACTTGAAGAGGAAACAAACCATAGTGACAAAACTGAGAACTCCTTCATTTTGTCAAGTTTCAAAGAGCTACAACAAACCATGTTGTATTTAGTGTTCCAAATTCATCTATCTATATAGGAGAGAACAGAGTGAAACCTAAACATAAAAACTGCTACTGTAATTGAACGCTTCAACGTAGAAGATCAAAATTTGGTGAGCCAGGTGGGATTTGTATACTGATCATTACCACCACGTATCATCAAGATTGGGTGAAAAAATATTTGCTGGAATTTCGGAAACATGTAATTTCTTGGAAGCTTGGCAACCCCTTTCAATGAAAGTGCTTTTCCACAGTCTCTGCTTAGGGCTAATTGAAGAGGAAACAAATCGAAGAGACAAAACTGAGAACTACTTATTTTTCCTCAAGTTTCAAGGAGGTACTACAAGCAATGTTGGTTTTAGAGTTACAAATTCATCTATCTATATAGGAGAGAACAGAGTGAATCCTAAATATAAGAACTGCTACCTTAGATGAACGCTTAAACCTAGAAGAACAAAATTTGGTGACCCTAGTGGGATTTGCGTACTGATCATTACCACCAAGTATCACCAAGGTTGGGTGAAAAAATATTTGCTGGTATTTCGGAAACTCGTAATTTCTTGGAAGCTTGGCAACCCCTTTCAATGAAAGTGCTTTTCCACACTCTCTGCCTAGGGCTACTTGAAGAGGAAACAAATCGAAGAGACAAAACTGAGAACTACTTATTTTTCCTCAAGATTCAAAGAGGTACTAGAAGCAATGTTGGTTTAGAGTTCCAACTTCATGTATCTATATAGGAGGGAACAGAGTGAATCCTAAATATAAGAACTGCTACCTTAGATGAACGCTTAAACCTAGAAGAACAAAATTTGGTGAGCCAAGTGGGATTTGCATACTGATCATTACCACCATGTATCATCAAGATTGGGTGAAAAAATATTTGCTGGTATTTCGGAAACTCGTAATTTCTTGGAAGCTTGGCAACCCCTTTCAATGAAAGTGCTTTTCCACACTCTCTGCCTAGGGCTACGTGAAGAGGAAAGAAACCATAGAGACAAAACTGAGAACTGCTTTTTTTTTTGTCAAATTTCAACGAGCTACTACAAACCATGTTGGATTTAGTGTTCCAATTTCATCTATCTCTATAGGAGATAAGAGAGTGAAACCTACATATAAAAACTGCTACTGTAGACGAACGCTTCAACCTAGAAGAACAAAATTTGGTGAGCCAAGTGGAATTTGTGTACCGATCATTACCACGAAGTATCATCAAGATTGGGTGAAAAAATATTTGCTGGTATTGCGGAAACTCGTTATTTCTTAGAAGCTTGGCAACCCCTCTCAATGAAAGTGCTTTTCCACAGTCTGTGCCTAGAGCTACTTGAAGAGGAAACAAACCATAGAGACAAAACTGAGAACTCCTTTATTTTGTCATGTTTCAGAAAACTACTACAAACCATGTTGGATTCAGAGTTCCAAATTCATCTATTCATATAGGTGAGAACAAAGGGAAGCCTAAATATAAAAACTGCTACTGTAAACGAACGCTTTCAACCTAGAAGAAGAAATTTGGTGAGCCAAGTGGGATTTTTGTACTGATCATTACCACCACGTATAATCAAGATTGGGTGAAAAAATATTTGCCGGTATTTCGGAATATTGTATTTTCTTAGATGCTTGGCAACTCCTCTCAATGAAAGTGCTTTTCCACAGTCTGTTCCTAGAGTTACTTGAAGAGGAAACAAACCATAGAGACAAAACTGAGAACTCCTTTATTTTGTCAAGTTTCAAAGAGCTTCTACAAACCATGTTGGATTTAGAGTTCCAAATTCATGTATCTATATAGGGAGAGACAGAGTGAAACCTACATATAAAAACTGCTACTGTAGACGAACGCTTACCCTAGAAGAACAAAATTTGGTGAGCCAAGTGTGATTTGTGTACTGATCATTACCACCAAGTATCATCAAGATTCGGTGAAAAACTACTTGGTGGTATTTCGGAAACTCGTTTTTTCTTAGAAGCTTGCAACCCCTCTCACTTAAAGTGGTTTTCCACAGACTGTGCCTAGGGCTACTTGAAGAGGAAACAAACCATAGAGACAAAACTGAGAAATACTTTATTTTGTCAAGTTTCAAAGTGCTACTACACACCGTGTTGGAATTAGGGTTCAAGATTCATCTATCTATACAGAAAAAACAGAGGGAAACCTAAAAATATAAACTGCTACTGGAAAGGAACGCTTCAAACTAGAAGAACACAATTTGGTGAGTCAAGTGGGATTGGGTACCGATCATTATCACCAAGTATCATCAAGATTCGGTGAAAAATATTTGCTGGTATTTTGGAAACTCGTAATTTCTTGGAAGCTTGGCAACCCCTTTCAATGAAAGTGCTTTTCCACAGTCTCTGTTTAGGGCTACTTGAAGAGGAAACAAATTATAGAGACAAAACAGAGAACTACATTTTGTCAAGTTTCAAAGAGCTACTACAAACCATGTTGGATTTAGAGTTCCAAATTCATCTATCTATGTAGGAGAGAACAGAGGAAAACCTAAAAATATAAACTGCTACTGTAAACGAACGCTTCAAAATAGAAGAACAAAATGTGGTGAGCCAAGTGGGATTTGTGTAAACATCATGACCACTAAGTATCATCAAGATTGGGTGAAGAAATAATTGGCTGGTATTTCGATAACTCGTTAATTCTTGGAAGCTTGGCATCCCATTTCAATGAAAGTGCTTTTCCAGAGTCAGTGCCTAGGGCTACTTGAAGAGGAAACAAACCATAGAGACAAAACTGAGAACTCCTTTATTTTGTCAAGTTTCAAAGAGCTACTACAAACCTTGTTGGATATAGAGTTCCAAATTCATCTATCTATATAAAAGAGAACAGAGTGAAACCTAAAAATTAAAACAGCTACTAAATCGAACGCTTCAACGTAAGAAGAACAAAATTTGGTGGGCCAAGTGGGATTTGCGTACTGATCATTACCACCAAGTATCATCAAGATTGGGTGAAAAAATATTTGCTGGTATTTCGGAAACTTGTTATTTTCTTAGAAGCTTGGCAAACCCTTTCAATGAAAGTGCTTTTCCACAGTCTGTGCCTAGGGCTACCTAAAGAGGAAACAAACCATAGAGACAAAACAAAGAACTCCTTTATTTTGTCAAGTTTCAAAGAGCTACTACAACCATGTTGGATTTAGAGTTCCAAATTCATCCATCTATATAGGAGAGACAGAGTGAAACCTAAATATAAAACTTCTACCGTAAACGAACGCTTCAACCTAGAAGAACAACATTTGGTGAGCCAAGTGGACTTGTGTAACTGTCATTAACACCACGTATCAACCAGATTGGGTGAAAAAAATATTTGCTTGTATTTCGGAAACTCGTAATTTCTTGGAAGCGTGGCAACCCCTTTCAATGGAAGTGGTTTTCCAGAGTCTCTGCTTAGGGCTACTTGAAGAGGAAACAAACCATAGAGACAAAATTGAGAACTACTTTGTTTTTTCAATTTTCAAGAGCTACTACAAACCATGTTGGATTTGGAGTTCCAAATTCATCTATTTATATAGGAGAGAACAGACGGAAACCTAAATATAAAAACTGCTACTGTAGACGAACGCTTCAACCTAGAAGACCAAAATTTGTGAGCCAAGTGGGATTTGTGTACTCATCATTACCACCAAGTATCATCAAAATGGGGTGAAAAAATATTTGATTGTGTTCCGGGAACTCGTTATTTCTTAGAAGCTTGGCAACTTCTCTCAATGAAAGTGCTTTTCCATCGTCTGTGCCTAGGGCTACTTGAAGAGGAAACAAACCATAGAGACAAAACTGAGAACTCCTTTATTTTGTCAAGTTAAAAATAGCTACTACAAACCATGTTGGATTTAGAGTTCCAAATTCATCTATCTATATAGGAGAGAACAGAGGGAAACCTAAAAATATAAACTGCTACTGGAAACGAACGCTTCAAACTAGAAGAACACAATTTGGTGAGTCAAGTGGGATTGGGTACCGATCATTATCACCAAGTATCATCAAGATTGGGTAAAAAAGTATTTGCTGGTATTTCGGAAACTCGTTATTTCTTGGAAGCTTGGCAACCCCTTTCAAAGAAAGTGCTTTTTACAGTCTGAGCCTAGGGCTACTTGAAGAGGAAACAAACCATAGAGACAAAACTGAGAACTGCGTTATTTTGTCAAGTTTCAAAGACCTACTACAAACCATGGTGGATTTAGAGTTCCAAATTCATCTATCTATAAAGGAGAAAACAGAGTGAAACCTAAAATTTAAACCTGCTACTGTAAACGAACGCTTCATCCCAGAAGAACAAAATTTGGTGAGCCAAGTGGGATTTGTGTACTTGTCATTACCACCACGTATCATCCTGATTGGGTGAAGAAATATTTGCTGGTATTTCGGAAACTCGAAATTTTTTGGAAGCTTGGCAACCCTATCGATGAAAGTGCTTTTACACAGTCTCTGCTTAGGGCTACTTGAAATGGAAGCAAACATAGAGACAAAAACTGAGTACTACTTTTTTTGTCAAGTTTCAAAGAGCTTCTACAAACCATGTTGTGTTTAGAGTTCCAAATTCATCTATCTATATAGGAGAGAACAGAGTGAAACCTAAATAAAAACTGCTAATGTAGACGAACGCTTCAACCTAGAAGAACAAAATTTGGTGAGCCAAGTGGGATTTTTGTACTGATAATTACCACCAAGTATCATCAAGTTTTGGTGAAAAATATTTGCTGGTATTTCGGAAACTCGTAATTTCTTGGAAGCTTGGCAACCCCTTTCAATGAAAGTGCTTTTCCACAGTCTCTGTTTAGGGCTACTTGAAGAGGAAACAAATCATAGAGACAAAACAGAGGAACTACATTTTGTCAAGTTTCAAAGAGCTACTACAAACCATGTTGGATTTAGAGTTCCAAATTCATCTATCTATGTAGGAGAGAACAGAGGAAAACCTAAAAATATAAACTGCTACTGTAAACGAACGCTTCAAAATAGAAGAACAAAATGTGGTGAGCCAAGTGGGATTTGTGCAAACATCATGACCACTAAGTATCATCAAGATTGGGTGAAGAAATATTGGCTGGTATTTCGGAAACTCGTTAATTCTTGGAAGCTTGGCAACCCATTTCAATGAAAGTGCTTTTCCCCAGTCAGTGCCTAGGGCTACTTGAAGAGGAAACAAACCATAGAGACAAACTGAGACTCCTTTACTTTTTCAAGTTCAAAGAGCTACTACAAAGCATGTTGGATTTAGAGTTCCAAATTCATCTATCTATATAGGAGAGAACAGAGGGAAACCTAAAAATATATACAGCTGCTGTAAACGAACGCTTCAACCTAGAAGAACATAATTTTTGAGCCAAGTGGGTTTTGTGTACTGATCATTACCACCAAGTATCATCAACATTGGGTGAAAAAATATTGCTGGTATTTCGGAAACTCGTTATTTCTTGGAAGCTTGGCAACCCTTTCAATGAAAGTGCATTTCCACAGTCTGTGGCTAGAGCTACTTGAAGAGGAAACAAACCAGAGACAAAAGTGAGAACTACTTTATTTTGTCAAGTTTCAAAGATCTACTACAAACCATGTTGGATTTAGAGTTCCAAATCATCTATGTATATAGGAAAAACCAGAGTGAAACTTACGTATAAAAACTTCTACTGTAGACGAACGCTTCAACCTAGAAGAACAAAATTTGGTGAGCCAAGTGGGAATTCTGTACTGATCATTACCACCACGTATCATCAAGATTGGGTGAAAAAATATTTGGTGGTTTTCGGGAAACTCGTTATATCTTAGAAGCTTGGCAACCCCTCTCAATGAATGTGCTTTTCCACAGTCTGTGCCTAGGGCTACCTGAATGGGAAACAAACCATAGAGACAAAACTGAGAACAACCACATTTTGTCAAGTTTCAAGGAGCTACTAAACCATGTTGGATTTAGAGTTCTAAATTCATCTAACTATAAAGAGAGAAGTGGGAAACCTAAATATAAAAACTGATACTGTCGACGAACGCCTTCACCCTAGAAGAACAAAATTTGGTGAGCCAAGTGGGATTTGTGTACTGATCATGACCACCAAGTATCATCAACATTGGGTGAAAAAATATTGCTGGTATATCGGAATCTCGTATATCTTGGAAGCTTGGCAACCCCTTTCAATGAAAGTGCTTTTCCACTGTCTCTTCTTAGGGCTACTTGAAGAGGAAACAAATCATAAGATAAAAAATGAGAACTACTTTTTTGTGAAGTTTCAAAGAGCTACTCCAAACCGTGTTGGACTTAGAGTTCCAAATTCATCTATCTATATGGGAGAGAACAGAGGGAAACCTAAAAATATAAACTGCTACTGTAAACGAACGCTTCAAACTAGAAGAACAGAATTTGGTGAGTCAAGTGGGATTTGTGTACCGATCATTACCAACAAGTATCATCAAGATTGGGTGAAAAAATATTTGCTGGTATTTCGGAAACTCGGTATTTTTTAGAAGCTTGGCAACCCCTCTCAATGAATGTGCTTTTTTACAGTCTGTGCCTAGGGCTATTGAAGAGGAAACAAACCATAGAGACAAAACTGAGAACTCCTTTTTTTATCAAGTTTCAAAGAGCTACTCCAAACCATGTTGGATTTAGAGTTCCAAATTCATCTATCTATATAAGAGAAACAGAGTGAAACCTAAAATAAAAACTGCTAGTGTAAAAGAACGCTTCATCCCAGAAGAACAAAATTTGGTGAGCCAAGTGGGATTTGTGTACTTGTCATTACACCACGTATCATCCGGATTGGGTGAAAAATATTTGCTGGTATTTCGGAAATTCGTAATTTTTTGGAAGCTAAGCAACCCCTATCGATGAAAGTGCTTTTACACAGTCTCTGCTTAGGGCTACTTGAAGAGAAAGCAAACCATAGAGACAAAACTGACTACTACTTTTTTTGTCAAGTTTCAAAGAGCTTCTACAAACCATGTTGGATTTAGAGTTCCAAATTCATCTATCTATATAGGAGAGAACAGAGTGAAACCTAAATATAAAACCTGCTAATGTAGACGAACGCTTCAACCTAGAAGAACAAAATTTGGTGACCCAAGTGGGATTTTTGTACTGATCATTACCAGCAAGTATCATCAATATTCGGTGAAAAAATATTGCTGGTATTTCGGAAACTCGTAATTTCTTGGAAGTTTAGCAACCCCCTTTCAATGAAAGCACTTCTCCACAGTCTCTGTTTAGGGCTACTTAAAGAGGAAACAAATCGTCGAGACAAAACAGAGAACTACATTTTGTCAAGTTTCAAAGATCTACAACAAACCATGTTGGATTTAGAGTTCCAAATCATCTATCTATATAGGAGAGAACAGAGTGAAACCTAAATATAAAACCTGCTAATGTAGACGAACGCTTCAACCTAGAAGAACAAAATTTGGTGAGCCAAGTGGGATTTTTGTACTGATCATTACCAGCAAGTATCATCAAGATTCGGTGAAAAAATATTGCTGGTATTTCGGAAACTCGTAATTTCTTGGAAGTTTAGCAACCCCTTTCAATGAAAGCCACTTCTCCACAGTCTCTGTTTAGGGCTACTTGAAGAGGAAACAAATCGTCGAGACAAACAGAGAACTACATTTTGTCAAGTTTCAAAGATCTACAACAAACCATGTTGGATTTAGAGTTCCAAATTCATCTATCTATGTAGGAGAGAACAGAGGAAAACCTAAAAATATAAACTGCTACTGTAAACGAACGCGTAAAACTAGAAGAACAAAATTGGGTGAGCCAAGTCGGATTTGTGTAAACATGATGACCAATAAGTATCATCAAGATTGGGGGAAAAAAATATTTCTGGTATTTCGGAAATTCGTTATTTCTTGGAAGCTTGGCAACCGCTTTCAATAAAAGTGCTTTTCCACAGTCAGTGCCTAGGGCTACTTGAAGAGGAAACAAACCATAGAGACACAACTGAGAACTCCTTTATTTTGTCAAGTTTCAAAGAGCTACTACAAACCATGTTGGATTTAGAGTTCCAAATCATCTATCTATATAGTTGAAGAGGGAAAAAAACAAAAATATAAAAACTGCTACTGTAGACGAACGCTTCAACCTAGAAGAACAAAATTTTGTGATACAAGTGGGATTTGTGTACTGATCATTACCACCAGTATCATCAAGATTGGGTGAAAAAATATTTGCTGGTATCTCGGAAACTCGTTATTTCTTAGAAGCTTGGCCACCCCTCTCAATGAAAATGCTTTTCCACACTCTGTGCCTAGGGCTACTTGAAGAGGAAACAAACCATAGAGACAAAACTGAGAACCCCTTTATTTTGTCAAATTTCAAAGAGCTACTACAAACCATGTTGGATTTAGAGTTCCAAATTCAACTAACTATATAGGAGAGAAAGTGGGAAACCTAAATATTAAAACTGATACATTAGACGAATGCTTCAACCTAGAAGAACAAAATTTGGTGAGCCAAGTGGGATTTGTGGACTTGTCATTACCACCACGTATCATCACGATTGGGTGAAAAAATATTTGCTGGTATTTCGGAACTCGTTATATCTTAGAAGCTTGGCAACCCCTTTCAATGAAAGTGTTTTTCCACAGTGTGTGCCTAGGCTACTTGAAGAAAAAACAAATCATAGAGAGAAAACTGAGATCTCCTTTATTTTGTCAAGTTTCAAAGAGCTACTACAAACCATGTTGACTTTAGAGTTCCAAATTCATCTATCTATATAGGAGAGAACAGAGAGAAACCTAAATATAAAAACGACTACTGTAGACAAATGCTTCAACCTAGAAGAACAAAATTTGGTGAGCCAGTGGGATTTGTGTACTGATCATTACAACCAAGTATCATCAAGATTGGTTGAAAAAATATTTGCTGGTATTTCGGAAACTCGTTATTTCTTAGAAGCTTGGCAACCCCTCTCAATGAAAGCGCTTTTCCGCAGTCTGTGCCTCGGGATACTTGAAGAGGAAACAAACCATAGAGACAAAACTGAGAACTCCTTTATTTTGTCACGTTTCAAAGAGCTACTACAAACCATGTTGGATTTAGAGTTCCATATTCATCTATCTATATAGGAGAGAACAGAGTGAAACCGAAAAATATAAACTGCTACTGTAGACGAACGCTGCAACCTAGAAGAACAAAATTTGGTGAGCCAAGTGGGATTTGTGTACTGATCATTACCACTAAGTATCATCAAGATTGGTTGAAAAAATATTTGCTAGTATTACGAAAACTTGTTATTTCCTTAGAAGCTTGGCAACCCTCTCAATGAAAGTGCTTTTCCCCAGTCTGTGCATAGGGCTACTTAAAGAGTAAACAAAACATAGATGCAAAACTGAGAACTCCTTCATTTTGTCAAGTTTCAACGAGCTACTACAAACCATGTTCGATTTAGAGTTCCAAATTCATCTATCTATTAAAAGAACACAGTGAAACCTAAATATAAAAACTGCTACTGTAGACGAACGCTTCAACCTAGAAGAACAAAATTTTGGTGAGCCAAGTGGGATTTGTGTACAGATCATTACAACCACGTATCATCAAGATTGGGTGAAAAAATATTTGCTGGTATTTCAGAAACTCGTTATTTCTTGGAAGCTTGAAAACCCCTTCTCAATTAAAGTGCTTTTCCTCAGTCTCTGCTTAGGGCTACTTGAAGAGAAAACAAATCATAGAGACAAAACTGAGAACTCCTTTATTTTGTTAAGTTTCAAAGAACCACTACAAACCACGTTGGATTTAGAGTTCCAAATTCATCTATCTATATAGGAGAGAACACAAGGAAACATAAAAATATAAACTGCTACTGTGAACGAACGCTTCAAACTAGAAGAACAAAATTTGGTGAGCCAAGTGAGATTGTGTACTTGTCATTACCACCACGTATCATCAAGATTGGGTGAAAAAATACTTTTGGTATTTCGGAAACTTGTAATTTCTTGGATACTTGGCAACCCCTTTCAATGAAAATGCTTTTTCACAGTCTCCGCTTAGGGCTAATTGAAGAGGAATTAAACCATATTGAGAAAACTGAGAACTATTTTTTTTCTCAAGTTTCAAACAGCTACTACAAATCATGTTGGATTTAGAGTTCCAAATTCATCTATCTATATAGTAGAGAACAGAGGGAAACTTAAAAATATAAACTGCTACTGTGAACGAACGCTTCAAACTAGAAGAACAAAATTTGATGAGTCAAGTGGGATTTGTGTACCGATCATTATCACCAAGCATCATAAAGATTGGGTGAAAAAATACTTGCTGGTATTTCGGAAACTCGTTTTTCTTAAAGCTTGGCAACCCCTCTCAATGAAAGTGCTTTTCCATAGTCAGTGCATATGGCTTCTTGAAGAGGAAACAAACCATAGAGAAAAAAGTGAGAATCCTTTATTTTGTCAAGTTTCAAAAAGCTACTACAACCCATGTTGGAATTAGAGTCCAAATTCATCTATCTATATAGGAGAGAACAGTGTGAAACCTAGAAATATAAACTGCTCCAGTAAACGAACGCTTCAACCTAGAAAAACAAAATTTGGTGAGCCAAGTGGGATTTGTGTGCTGATCATTACCACCAAATATCATCCAGATTGGGTGAAAAAATATTCGCTGGTATTTCGGAAACTTGTTATTTCATAGAAGCTTGGCAACCCTTCTCAATGAAAGTGCTTTTCCCCAGTCCTGTGCATAGGGCTACTTAAAGAGTAAACAAAACATAGAAGCAAAACTGAGAACTCCTTCATTTTGTCAAGTTTCAAAGAGCTACTACAAACCATGTTCGATTTAGAGTTCCAAATTCATCTATCTATATAAAGAGAACACAGTTAACCCTAAACATAAAACTGCTACTGTAGAGGAACGCTTCAACCTAGAAGAACACAGTTTTTTGAGCCAAGTGGGATTTGTGTACAGATCATTACCACCCAAGATTGGGCGAAAAAATATTTGCTGGTATTTCGGAAACTCGTTATTTCTTGGAAGCTTGAACCCCTTTCTATTAAAGTGCTTTTCCTCAATCTCTGCTTAGGGCTACTTGAAGAGGAAACAAATCATAGAGACAAAACTGAGAACTCCTTTATTTTGTCAAGTTTCAAAGAGCCACTACAAACCACGTTGGATTTAGAGTTCCAAATTCATCTATCTATATAGGAGAGAACAGAGGGAAACTTAAAAATATAAACTGCTACTGTGAACGAACGCTTCAAACTAGAAGAACAAAATTTGGTGAGTCAAGTGGGATTTGTGTACCGATCATTACCACCAAGAATCATCAAGATTGGGTTAAAAAATACTTGCTGGTATTTCGGAAACTCGTTATTTCTTAGAATCTTGGAAACCCCTCTCAGTGAAAGTGCTTTTCCACAGTCTGTGCCTAGGGCTACTTGAAGAGGAAACAAACCATAGAGACAAAACTGAGAACTCCTTTATTTTGTCTAGTTTCCGAAGAGCTACTAAAAACCATGTTGGATTTAGAGTTCCAAGTTCATCTATCTATATAGGAGAGAACAGAGTGATACGTAAATATAAAACTGCTACTGTAGACGAACGCTTCAACCTAGAAGAATAAAATTTGGTGAGCCAATTGGGATTTGTGTACATGTCATTACCACCACGTATCATCAAGATTGGGTGAAAAAATATTTGCTGGTATTTCGGAAACTCGTAATTTCTTGGATACTTGGCAACCCCTTTCAATGAAAATGCTTTTCCACAGTCTCCGCTCAGGGCTAATTGAAGAGGAATTAAACCATATTGAGAAAACTTTGAACTATTTTTTTTGTCAAGTTTTCAAACAGCTACTACAAATCATGTTGGATATAGAGTTCCAAATTCATCTATGTATATAGGAGAGATAAGCTGGAAATCTAAAAAAATTAACTGCTACTGTAAACGAACGCTTCAAACTAGAAGAACAAAATTTGGTGAATCAATTGGGATTTGTGTACCGATCATTATCACAAAGTATCATTAAGATTGGGTGAAAAATATTTGCTGGTATTTCGGAAACTCGTTATTTCTTGGAAGCTTGGCAACCCCTTTCAATGAACGATCTTTTCCACAGTCTCTGCTTAGGGCTACTTGAAGAGGAAATATCCCTAGAGAAAAAACTGAGAACTACTATTTTGGCAAGTTTCAAAGAGCTACTACAAACCATTTTGTATTTAGAGTTCCAAATTCATCTATCTATATATGAGAGAACAGAGGGAAACCTAAATAAAAAAACTGCTACTGTAGACGAACGCTGCAACCTAGAAGAAAAAAATTTGGTGAGCCAAGTGAGATTTGTGTACTGATCATTACCACCAAGTATCATCAAGATTGGGTGAAAAAATATTTCCTGGTATTTCGGAAACTCGTAATTTCTTGAAACTTCTCAACCCCTCTCAATGAAAGTGCTTTTCCACAGTCTGTGCATAGGGCTACTTGAAGAAGAAACAAACCATTGAGACAAAACTGAGAATTCCTTTATTTTGACAAGTTTCAAAGAGCTACTACAAACCATGTTGGATTTAGAGTTCCAAATTCATCTATCTATATAGTTGAGAACAGAGTGAAACCTAAATATAAAAACTGCTACTGTAAACGAACGCTTCAACCATGAAGAACAAACCTTGGTGATCCAAGTGGGATTTGTGTACTTGTCATTACCCCCACGTATCATCAACATTTTGGGAAAAAAATATTTGCTGGTATTTCGGAAACTCGTTATTTCCTGGAAGCTTGGCAACCACTTTCAATAAAAATGCTTTTCCACAGTCTGTGACTAGGGCTACTTGAAGAGGAAACAAACCGCAGAGACAAAACTGAGAACTCCTTTATTTTGTCAAGTTTCAAAGAGCTACTAAAAACCATGTTGGATTTAGAGTTCCAAATTCATCTATCTATATAGGAGAGAACATAGGGAAACTAAATATAAAAGCTGCTACTGTAGACGAACGCTTCAACCTAGAAGAACAAAACATGGTGTGCCAAGTGGGATTTGTGTACTGATCATTACCACCAAGTATCATCAAGATTGGGTGAAAAAATATTTGCTGGTATTTCAGAAACTCGTTATTTCTTAGAAGCTTGGCAACCCCTCTCAATGAAAGTGCTTTCCACAGTCTGTGCTTAGGGCTACTTGAAGAGGAAACAAACCATAGAGAAAAAACTGAGAACTCATTTATTTTGTCAAGATTCAAAGAGCTACTACAAACCATGTTGGATTCAGGGTTCCAAATTCATCTATCTATATAGGAGAGAACAGAGTAAAACCTACATACAAAAACTGCTAGTATAAACGAAAGCTTCAACCTAGAAAAACACAATTTGGTCAGACAAGTGGGTTGTGTGTCCTGATCATTACCACCACGTATCATCAAGATTGGTGAAAAAATATTTGCTGGTATTTTGGAAACTTGTAATTTCTTGGAAGCTTGGCAACCCCTTTCAGTGAAAATCTTTTCCACAGTCTCTGCTTAGGGCTACGTGAAGAGGAAACAACCCTAGAGACAAAACTGAGAACTACTATTTTGGCAAGTTTAAAAGAGCTACTACAAACCATGTTGGATTTAGAGTTCCAAATTCATCTATCTATATAGGAGAGAACAGAGGGAAACCTAAATAAAAAACTGCTACTGTAGACGAACGCTTCAACCTGGAAGAAAAAAAATTGGTGAGCCAAGTGAGATTTGTGTTCTGATCATTACCACCAAGTATCATCAAGATTGGGTTAAAAAATATTTGCTTGTATTTCGGAAACTGGTAATTTCTGGAAAGCTTCTCAACCCCTCTCAAGGAAAGTGCTTTTCAAGAGTCTGTGACTAGGGCTACTTGAAGAAGAAAAAAAACCATAGAGACAAAACTGAGAACTCCTTTATTTTGACAAGTTTCAAAGAGCTACTACACACCATGTTGGATTTAGAGTTCCAAATTCATCAATCTATATAGTAGAGAACAGAGTGAAACCTAAATATAAAAACTGCTTCTGTAAACGAACACTTCAACCAAGAAGAACAAAACTTGGTGATCCAAGTGGGATTTGTGTACTTGTCATTACCACCACGTATCATCAACATTTTGGGAAAAAATATTTGCTGGTATTTCGGAAACTCGTTATTTCTTAGAAGCTTGGCAACCCCTCTCAATGAAAGTGCTTTTCCACAATCTGTGCCTAGGGCTACTTGAAGAGCAAACAAACCATAAGGACAAAACGGAGAACTACTTTATTTTGTCAGTTTTCGAAGAGCTACTACAAACCATGTTGGATTTAGAGTTCCAAATTCATCTATCAATATAGGAGAGAACAAAGTGAAAGCTAAATATAAAACTGCTACTGTAAACGAACGCTTCAACCTAGAAGAACTAAATTTGGTGAGCCATGTGGGATTTGTGTACTTGTCATTACCACCACGTATCATCAAGATTGGGTGAAAAAATATTTGCTGGTATTTCGGAAACTCGTAATTTCTTGGATACTTGGCAACCCCTTTCAATGAAACTGCTTTTCCACAGTCTTCGCTTAGGGCTACTTGAAGAGGTAACAAACCATAGAGACAAAACTGAGAACTATTTTATTTTGTCAAGTTTCAAACAGCTACTACAAATCATTTTGGATTTAGAGTTCCAAATTCATCTATGTATATAGGAGAGATAAGCTGGAAATCTAAAAAAATTAACTGCTACTGTAAACGAACGCTTCAAACTAGAAGAACAAAATTTGGTGAGTCAATTGGGATTTGTGTACCGATCATTACCACAAAGCATCATCAAGATTGGGTGAAAAAATATTTGCTGGTATTTCGGAAACTCGTTATTTCTTGGAAGCTTGGCAACCCCTTTCAATGAACGATCTTTTCCACAGTCTCTGCTTATGGCTACTTGAAGAGGAAACAAACCCTACATACAAAACTGAGAACTACTATTTTGGCAAGTTTCAAAGAGCTACTACAAACCATGTTGGAATTAGAGTTCCAAATTCATCTATCTATATATGAGAGAACAGAGGGAAACCTAAATAAAAAACTGCTACTGTAGACGAACGCTGCAACCTAGAAGAAAAAAATTTGGTGAGCAAAGTGAGATTTGTGTACTGATCATTACCACCAAGTATCATCAAGATTGGGTGAAAAAATATTTGCTGGTATTTCGGAAACTCGTAATTTCTTGAAAACTTCTCAACCCCTCTCAATGAAAGTGCTCTTCCACAGTCTGTGCATAGGGCTACTTGTAGAAGAAGCAAACCATTGAGACAAAACTGAGAATTCCTTTATTTTGACAAGTTTCAAAGAGCTACTACAAACCATGTTGTATTTAGAGTTCCAAATTCATCTATCGATACAGTAGAGTACAGAGTGAATCCTAAATATAAAAACTGCTACTGTAAACGAACACTTCAACCAAGAAGAACAAAACTTGGTGATTTAAGTGGGATTTGTGTACTTGTCATTACCCCCACGTATCATCAACATTTTGGGAAAAAATATTTGCTGGTATTTCGGAAACTCGTTATTTCTTGGAAGCTTGGCAACCACTTTCAATAAAAATGCTTTTCCACAGTCTGTGACTAGGGCTACTTGAAGAGGAAACAAACCGTAGAGACAAAACTGAGAACTCCTTTATTTTGTCAAGTTTCAAAGAGCTACTAAAAACCATGTTGGATTTAGAGTTCCAAATTCATCTATCTATATAGGAGAGAACAGAGGGAAACTAAATATAAAAGCTGCTACTGTAGACGAAGGCTTCAGCCTAGAAGAACAAAATATGGTGTGCCAAGTGGGATTTGTGTACTGATCATTACCACCAAGTATCATCCAGATTGGGTGAAAAAATATTTGCTGGTATTTCAGAAACTCGTTGTTTCTTAGAAGCTTGGCAACCCCTCTCAATGAAAGTGCTTTTCCACAGTCTGTGCCTAGGGCTACTTGAAGAGGAAACAAACCGTAGAGACAAAAATGAGAACTACATTATTTTGTCAAGTTTCAAAGAGCTACTACAAACCATGCTGGATTTAGAGTTCCAAATTCATATATCTATATAAGAGAGAACAGAGTGAAACCTACATACAAAAACTGGTACTGTAGACGAACGCTTCAACCTAGAAGAACACACTTTGGTGAGCCAAGTGGGATTTGTGTACTGATCATTACCACCACGTATCATCAAGATTGGGTGAAAAAATATTTGCTGGTATTTCGGAAACTCGTTATGTCTTAGAAGCTTGGGAACCCCTCTCAATGAAAGTGCTTTTCCAGAGTCTGTGCCTAGGGCTATTTGAAGAGGAAACAAACCATAGGGGCAAAACTGAGAACCACTTTATTTTGTCAAGTTTCAAAGAGCTACTACAAACCATATTTGATTTAGAGTTCCAAATTCATCTATGTATATAGGAGAGAACAGAGTGAAACCTAAATAAAAAAACTGCTAATGTAGACGAACGCTGCAACCTAGAAGAACAAAATTTGGTGAGCCAAGTGGGATTTGTGTACTGATCAATAGCACCAAGTAACATGAAGATTGGGTGAAAAAATATTTGCTGGTATTTCGGAAACTCGTAATTTCTTGGATACATGGCAACACCTTTCAATGAAAATGCTTTTCCACAATCTCTGCTTATGGCTACTTGAAGAGGAAACAAACCATCGAGACAAAACTGAGAACTACTTTATTTTGTCAAGGTTCAAAGAGCTACTACAAACCATGTTGGATTTAGAGTTCCAAATTCATCTATCTATATACGAGAGAACAGAGGGAAATTTAAAAATATAAACTGCTACTGTAAACGAACGCTTCAAACTAGAAGAACAAAATTTGGTGAGTCAAGTGCGATTTGTTTTCCGATCATTACCACCAAGTATCATCAAGTTTGGGTGAAAAAATATTTGCTGGTATTTCGGAAACTCGTTATTTCTTAGAAGCTTGGCAACCCCTCTCAATGAAAGTGCTTTTCCACAGTCTGTGCCTAGGGCTATTTGAAGAGGAAATAAACCATAGAGACAAAATTGAGCACTCCTTTATTTTGTCAAGTTTCAAAGAGCTACTAAAAACCATGTTGGATTTAGAGTTCCAAATTCATCTATCTATATAGGAGAGAACAGAGGGAAACTAAATATAAAAGCTGCTACTGTAGACGAAGGCTTCAGCCTAGAAGAACAAAATATGGTGTGCCAAGTGGGATTTGTGTACTGATCATTACCACCAAGTATCATCAAGATTGGGTGAAAAAATATTTGCTAGTATTACGAAAACTTGTTATTTCTTAGAAGCTTGGCAACCCCTCTCAATGAAAGTGCTTTTCCACAGTCTGTGCCTAGGGCTACTTGAAGAGTAGACAAAACATAGAGGCAAAACTGAGAACTCCTTTATTTTGTCAAGTTTTAAAGAGCTAATACAAACCATGTTGGATTTAGAGTTCCAAATTCATCTATCTATATAGGAGAGAACACAGTGAAACCTAAATATAAAAACTGCTACTGTAGATGAACGCTGCAACCTTGAAGAACTAAATTTGGCGAGTCAAGTGGGATTTGTGTACCGATCATTACCACCAAGTATCATCAAGTTTGGGTGAAAAAATATTTGCTGGTATTTTGGAAACTCGTAATTTCTTGGATAATTGGCAACCCCTTTCAATGAAAATGCTTTTCCACAATCTCTGCTTAGGGCTACTTGAAGAGCAAACAAACCATAGAGACAGAACTGAGAACTACTTTATTTTTTCAAGTTTCAAAGAGCTACTACAAACCATGTTGGATTTAGAGTTCCAAATTCATCTATCTATATAGGACAGAACAGAGGGAAACCTAAATATAAAAACTGCTACTGTAGATGAACGCTGCAACCTTGAAGAACAAAATTTGGTGAGTCAAGTGGGATTTGTGTACCGATCATTACCACCAAGTATCATCAAGTTTGGGTGAAAAAATATTTGCTGAGATTTCGGAAACTCATTATTTCTTAGAAGCTTTGCAACCCCTCTCAATGAAAGTGCTTTTCCACAGTCTGTGCCTAGGGCTACTTGAAGAGCAAACAAACCATAGAGACAGAACTGAGAACTACTTTATTTTGTCAATTTTCAAAGAGCTACTACTAACCATGTTGGATTTAGAGTTCCAAATTCATCTATCTATATAGGCAGAACAGAGTGAAACCTAAAATAAAAACTGCTACTGTAAACGAACGCCTCAACCTAGAAGAACAAAATTTGGTGAGCCAAGTGGGATTTGTGTACTTGTCATTACCACAACGTATCATCCAGATTGGGTGAAAAAATATATGCTGGTATTTCGAAAACTCGTAATTTCTTGGAAGCTTGGCCACCCCTTTCAATGAAAGTGCTTTTCCACAGTCTCTGCTTAAGGCTACTTGAAGAGGAAACAAATCATAGAGACAAAACTGAGATTTCCTTTATTTTGTCAAGTTTCAAAGGGCTACTACAAACCATGTTGGATTTAGAGTTCCAAATTCATCTGTCTACATATGAGAGAACAGAGTGAAACCTAAACATAAAAACTGCTACTGTAGACGAAGGCTTCAACCTAGAAGAACAAAATTTGGTGAGACCCGGGTGATGTGTGTACTGATCATTATCTCCAAGTATCATCAAGATTGGGTGAAAAAATATTTGCTGGTATTTCGGAAACTCGTAATTTCTTGGAAGCTTGGCAACCCCATTCAATGAAAGTGCTTTTCCACAGTCTCTGCTGAGGGCTACTTGAAGAGGAAACAAATCATAGACACAAAACTGAGAATTCCTTTATTATGTCAAGTTTCAAAGAGCAACTACAAACCATGTTGGATATAGAGTTCCAAATTCATCTTTCTATATAGGAGAGAACAGAGGGAAACCTAAAAAATATAAACTGCTACCGTAGACAAAGGCTTCAACCTAGAAGAACAAAATTTGGTGAGTCAAGTGGGATTTGTGTACCGATCATTACCACCAAGTATCATCAAGATTGGGTGAAAAAATATTTGCTGGTATTTCGGAAACTCGTAATTTGTTGGAAGCTTGGCAACCCCTTTCAATGAAAGTGCTATTCCACAGTCTCTGCTTAGGGATACTTGAAGAGGAAACAAATCATAGAGTCAAAAATGAGAACTCCTTTATTTTGTCAAGTTTCAAAGAGCTACTACAAACCATGTTGGATTTAGAGTTCCAAATTCATCTATCTATATAGGAGAGAACAAAGTGAAACCTAAAAATAAAAACGGCTACTGTAAACGAACGCCTCAACCTAGAAGAACAAAATTTGGTGAGCCAAGTGGGATTTGTGTACTTGTTATTACCACCACGTATCATCCAGATTGGGTGAAAAAAATATACGCTGGTATTTCGAAAACTCGTAATTTCTTGGAAGCTTGGCCACCCCTTTCAATGAAAGTGCTTTTCCACAGTCTCTGCTTAGGGCTACTTGAAGAGGAAGCAAATCATAGAGACAAAACTGAGAATTTCTTTATTTTGTCAAGTTTCAAAGAGCTACTACAAACCATGTTGGATTTAGAGTTCCAAATTCATCTATCTACATATGAGAGAAAAGAGTGAAACCTAAACATAAAAACTGCTACTGTAGACGAAGGCTTCAACCTAGAAGAACAAAATTTGGTGAGACCTGGGGGATGTGTGTACTCATCATTATCTCCAAGTATCATAAAGATTGGGTGAAAAAATATATGCTGGTATTTCGAAAACTTGTTATTTCTTAGAAGCTTGGCCACCCCTTTCAATGAAAGTGCTTTTCCACAGTCTGTGCCTAGGGCTATTTGAATAGGAAAGAAACCGTAGAGACAAAACAGCGAACTCCTTTATTTTGTCAAGTTTGAAAGAGCTACTACAAACCATGTTGGATTTAGAGATCCAAATTCATCTATCTATATAGGAGAGAAGAGAGGGTAACCTAAAAATAAAAACTGCTACTGTAAACGAACGCTTCAACCTAGAAGTACAAAATTTGGTGAGCCAAGTGGGATTTGTGTACCGATCATTACCACCAGGTATCATCAAGATTGGGTGAAAAAATATGTTCTGGTATTTCGGAAACTCGTAATTTCTTGGAAGCTTGGCAACCCCTTTCAATGAAAGTGCTTTTCCACAGTCTCTGCTTAGGGCTACTTTCAGAGGAAAAAAATCATAGAGACAAAACTGAGAATTCCTTTTTTTTTCAAGTTTCAAAGAGCTACTACAATCCATGTTGGATTTAGAGTTCCAAATTCATCTATCTATATAGGAGAGAACAGAAGGAAACCTAAAAAATATAAACTGCTACTGTAGACGAACGCTTCTACCTAGAAGAACAAAATTTGGTGAGTCAAGTGGGATTTGTGTACCGATCATTACCATCAAGTATCATCAAGATTGGGTGGAAAAATATTTGCTGGTATTTCGGAAACTCGTAATGTCTTGGAAGCTTGGCAACCTCTTTCAATGAAAGTGCTTTTCCTCAGTCTCTGCTTAGGGCTACTTGAAGAGGAAACAAAGCATTGAGACAAAATTGAGAACTACATTTTTATGTCAAGTTTCAGAGATCTACTACAAACCATGTTGGATTTTGAGTTCCAAATTCATCTATCTATATAGGAGAGAACAGAGGGAAACCTAAAAATAGAAACTGCTACCGTAAACGAACGCTTCAATCTAGAAGAACAAAATGTGGTGAGCCAAGTGGGATTTGTGTACTGATCATTTCCACCAAGTATCATCAAGATTGGGTGAAAAAATATTTGCTGGTATTTCGGAAACTTGTTATTTCTTAGAAGTTTGGCCACCCCTCTCAATGAAAGTGCTTTTCCACAGTCTGTGCCTAGGGCTACTTGAAGAGGAAACAAATCATAGAGGCAAAACTGAGAACTCCTTTATTTTATCAAGTTTCATAGAGCTACTACAAACCATGTTGGATTTAGAATTCCAAATTCATCTATTTATATAAAAGAGAAAAGAGTGAAACCTAAATACAAAAACTGCTACTGTAGACGAACGCTTAAACCTAGAAGAACAAAATTTGGTGAGCCAAGTGGGATTTGTGTACTGATCATTACCACGACGTATCCTCAAGATTGGGTGAAAAAATATTTGCTGCTATTTCGGAAACTCGTAATTTCTTGGAAGCTTGGCAACCCCTTTCAATGAAAGTGCTTTTCCACAGTCTCTGCTTAGGGCTACTTGAAGAGGAAACAAACCATAGAGACAAAACTGAGAATTCCTTTATTTTTTCAAGTTTCAAAGAGCTACTACAAACCATGTTGGATTTTGAGTCCCAAATTCATCTATCTATATAGGACAGAACAGAGGGAAACCTGAAAAATATAAACTGCTACCGTAGACGAACGCTTCAACCTAGAAGAACAAAATTTGGTGAGCCAAGTGGGATTTGTGTACTGATCATTATCACCAAGTATCATCAAGATTGGGTGAAAAAATATTTGCTGGTATTTCGGAAACTCCTTATTTCTTAGAAGCTTGACAACCCCTCTCAATGAAAGTGCTTTTCCACAGTCTGTGCCTAGAGCTACCTGAAGAGGAAACAAACCATAGAGACAAAACTGAGAACTCCTTTATTTTGTCAAGTTTCAAAGAGCTACTACACATCATGTTGGATTTAGAGTTCCAAATTCATCTATCTATATAGGAGAGAACAAGGGAAACCTTAATATAAAAACGACTAATGTAGACGAACGCTTCAACCTAGAAGAACAAAATTTGGTGAGCCAAGTGGGATTTGTGTACTGATCATTACCACCAAGTATCATCAAGATTGGGTGAAAAAATATTTGCTGGTATTTCGGTAACTCGTTGTTTCTTGGAAGCTTGGCAACCCCTCTCAATGAAAGTGCTTTTCCACATTCTGTGCCTAGGGCTACTTGAAGAGGAAACAAATCATAGAGGCAAAACTGAGAACTCCTTTATTTTGTCAAGTTTCAAAGAGCTACTACAAACCATGTTGGATTTAGAGTTCCAAATTCATCTATCTACATAGGAGAGAACAGAGTGAAACCTAAACATAAAAACTGCTACTGTAGATGAAGGCTTCAACCTAGAACAACAAAATTTGGTGAGCCCAGGGGGATGTGTGTACTGATCATTATCTCCAAGTATCATCAAGATTGGGTGAAAAAATATTTGCTGGTATTTTGTAAACTCGTTATTTCTTAGAAGCTTGGCAACCCCTCTCATTGAAAGTGCTTTTCCACATTCTGTGCCTAGCGCTTCTTGAATAGGAAAGAAACCATAGAGACAAAACTGAGAATTCCTTTATTTTTTCAAGTTTCAAAGAGCTACTACAAACCATGTTGGATTTAGAGTTCCAAACTCATCTATCTGGATAGGAGAGAACAGAGGGAAACCTAAAAAATATAAACTGCTACCGTGGACGAACGCTTCAACCTAGAAGAGCAAAATTTGGTGAGTCAAGTGGGATTTGTGTACTGATCATTACCACCAGCTATCATCAAGATTGGGTGAAAAAATATTTGCTGGTATTTCGGAAACTCGTAATTTCCTGGAAGCTTGGCAACCCCTTTCAATGAAAGTGCTTTTCAACAGTCTCTGCTTAGGGCTACTTGAAGAGGAAACAAACCATAGAGACAAAACTGAGAACTACTTTTTTTGTCAAGTTTCAAAGAGTGACTGCAAACCATGTTGGATGTAGAGTTCCAAATTCATCTATCTGTATAGAAGAGAACAGAGGGAAACCTAAAAATAAAAACTGCTACTGTAAACGAACGCTTCAATCTAGAAGAACAAAATTTGTTGAGCCAAGTGGGATTTGTGTACCGATCATTACCAACATGTATCATTAAGATTGGGTGAAAAAATATTTGCTGGTATTTCGGAAACTCGTAATTTCTTGGAAGCTTGGCAACCTCTTTCAATGAAAGTTCTTTTCCTCAGTCTCTGCTTAGGGCTACTTGAAGAGGAAACAAATCATTGAGACAAAACTGAGAACTACATTTTTATGTCAAGTTTCAGAGTTCTACTACAAACCATGTTCGGATTCTGAGTTCCAAATTCATCTATCTATATAGGAGAGAACAGAGGGAAACCTAAAAATAAAAACTGCTAATGTAAACGAACGCTTCAATCTAGAAGAACAAAATGTTGTGAGCCAAGAGGGATTTGTGTACTGATCATTTTTACCAAGTATCATCAAGATTGGGTGAAAAAATATTTGCTGGTATTTCGGAAACTTGTTATTTCTTAGAAGTTTGGCAACCCCTCTCATTGAAAGTGCTTTTCCACAGTCTGTGCCTAGGGCTACTTGAAGAGGAAACAAATCATAGAGGCAAAACTGACAAGTCCTTTATTTTGTCAAGTTTCAAAGAGCTACTACAAACCATGTTGGTTTTAGAATTCCAAATTCATCTATTTATATAGGAGAGAACAGAGTGAAACCTAAATACAAAAACTGCTACTGTAGACGATCGCTTAAACCTAGAAGAACAAAATTTGGTGAGCCAAGTGGGATTTCTGTACTGATCATTACCACCACGTATCATCAAGACTTGGTGAAAAAATATTTGCTGGTATTTGGGAAAGTCGTAATTTCTTGGAAGCTTGGCAACCCCTTTCAATGAAAGTGGTTTTCCACAGTCTCTAATTAGGGCTACTTGAAGAGGAAACAAATCATAGAGACAAAACTGAGAATTCCTTTATTTTGTCAAGTTTCAAAGAGCTACTACAAACCATGTTGGATTTAGAGTTCCAAATCCATCTATCTATATAGGACAGAACAGAGGGAAACCTAAAAAATATAAACTGCTACCGTGGACGAATGCTTCAACCTATAAGAACAAAATTTGGTGAGTCAAGTGGGATTTGTGTACCGATCATTACCACCAAGTATCATCAAGATTGGGTGAAAAAATATTTGCTGTTATTTCGGAAACTCGTAATTTCTTGGAAGCTTGGCAACCCATTTCAATGAAAGTGCTTTTCCACAGTCTGTGCTTAGGCCTACTTGAAGTGGAAACAAACCATAGAGACGAAACTTAAAACTCCTTTATTTTGTCAAGTTTCAAAGAACTACTACAAACCATGTTGGATTTAGAGTTCCAAATTCATCTATCTATATAAGAGAGAACAGAGTGAAAACTACATATAAAAACTGCTACCGTAGAAGAACGCTTCAACCTAGAATAACATAATTTCCTGAGCCAAGTGGGATTTGTGTACTGATCATTACCACCACGTATTATTAGGATTGGGTAAATAATATTTGCTGGTATTTTGGAAACTCGTTATTTCTTACAAGCTTGGGAACCCCTCTCAATGAAAGTGCTTTTCCACAGTCTGTGCTTAGGGCTACTTGAAGAGGAAACAAATCATAGAGTCAAAACTGAGAACTCCTTTATTATGTCAAGTTTCAAAGAGCTACTACAAACCATGTTGGATTTAGAGTTCCAAATTCATCTATCTATATAGGAGAGAACAAAGTGAAACCTAAAAATAAAAACTGCTACTGTAAACGAACGCCTCAACCTAGAAGAACAAAATTTGGTGAGCCAAGTGGGATTTGTGTACTTGTCATTACCACCACGTATCACCCAGATTGGGTGAAAAAATATATGCTGGTATTTCGGAAACTCGTAATTTCTTGGAAGCTTGGCAACCCCTTTCAATGAAAGTGCTTTTACACAGTCTCTGCTTAGGGCTACTTGAAGAGGAAACAAATCATAGAGACAAAACTGAGAATTCCTTTATTTCGTCAAGTTTCAAAGAGCTACTACAAACCATGTTGGATTTAGAGTTGCAAATTCATCTATCTATATAGGAGAGAACAGAAGGAAACCTAAAAAATATAAAATGCTACTGTAGACGAATGCTTCAACCTAGAAGAACAAAATTTGGTGAGTCAAGTGGGATTTGTCTACCGATCATTACCTCCAAATATCATCAAGATTGGGTGAAAAAATATTTGCTGGTATTTCGGAAACTCGTCATTCCTTTGAAGCTTGGCGTCCCCTTTCAATGAAAGTGCTTTACCACGTCTCTGCTTAGGGCTACTTGAAAAGGAAACAAATCATAGAGACAAAACTGAGAACTACTTTTTTATTTCAAGTTTCAAAGAGCTACTACAAACCATGTTGATTTTAGTGTTCCAAATTCATCTATCTATATAGGAGAGAACAAAGTGTAACCTAAAAATAAAAACGACTACTGTAGACAAACGCTTCAACCTAGAAGAACAAAATTTGGTGAGCCAAGTAGGATTTGTGTACTGATCATTACCACCAAGTGTCATCAAGATTGGGTGAAAAAATATTTGCTGGTGGTTCGGAAACTCGTTATTTCTTAGAAGCTTGGAAACCCCTCCCAATAAAAATGCTTTTCCACAGTCTGTGCCTAGGGCTACTTGAAGAGGAAACAAACCATAGAGACAAAACTGAGAACTACTTTATTTTGTCAAGTTCAAAGAGCTACTAGAAACAATGTTGGATTTAGAGTTCCAAATTCATCTATCTATATAAGAAAGAACAGAGTACAACCTAAAACTAAAAACTGCTACTGTAAACGAACGCTTCAACCTAGAAAAACAAAATTTGGTGAGCCAAGTGGGATTTTTGTGTACCGATCATTACCATCAGGTATCATCAAGATTGGGTGAAATAATATTTGCTGGTAATCGGAAACTGGTAATTTCTTGGAAGCTTGGCAACCCCTTTCAATGAAAGTGCTGTTCCACAGTCTCTGCTTAGGGCTACTTTAAGAGGAAACAAACCATAGAGACAAATCTGAGAATTCCTTTATTTTGTCAAGTTTCAAAGAGCTACTACAAACCATGTGGGATTTAGAGTTCAAAATTCATCTATCTATATAGGAGAGAACAGAGGGAAACCTAAATATAAAAACGACTACTGTAGACGAACGCTTCAACCTAGAAGAACAAAATTTGATGAGCCAGGTGGGATTTGCGTAATGATCATTACCACCAAGTATCATCAAGATTGGGTGAAAAAATATTTGCTGGTATTTCGGAAACTCATTATTTCTTAGAAGCTTGGCAACCCCTGTCAATGAAAGTGCTTTTCCACAGTCTGTGCCTAGGGCTACTTGAAGAGGAAACAAACCATAGAAACAAAAGTGAGAACTCCTTTATTTTGACAAGTTTCAAAGAGCTACTACAAACCATGTTGGATTTAGAGTTCCAAATTCATCTATCTATATAGGAGAGAACAGAGGGAAACCTAAAAATAAAAACTACTACTGTAAACGAACGCTTCTACCTAGAAGAAGAAAATTTGGTGAGCCAAGTTTGATTTGTGTACCGATCATTACCACCACGTATCATCAAGATTGAGTGAAAAAATATTTGCTGGTATTTCGGAAACTCGTGAATACTTGGAACCTTGGCAAACCCTTTCAATGAAAGTGCTGTTCCACAGTCTCTGCTTAGGGCTACTTGAAGAGGAAACAAAATCATAAAGACAAAACTGAGAATTCCTTTATTTTGTCAACTTTCAAAGAGCTACTACAAACCATGTTGGATTTAGAGTTCCAAATTCATCCATCTATATAGGAGTGAACAGAGGGAAACCTAAAAATATATACATCTGCTGTAAACGAACGCTTCAACCTAGAAGAACAAAATTTGGTGAGTCAAGTGGGATTTGTGTACCGATCATTACACCAAGTATCATCAAGATTGGGTGAAAAAATATTTAATGTCATTTCGGAAACTCGTAATTTCTTGGAAGCTTGGCAACCCCTTTTAATGAAAGTGCTGTTCAACAGTCTCTGCTTAGAGCTACTTGAAGAGGAAACAAACCATAGAGACAAAGTGAGAACTTCTTTATTTTGTCAAGTTTCAAAGAGCTACTACAAACCATGTTGGATTTAGAGTTCCAAATTCAGCTATCTATGTAGGAGAGAACAGAGAGAAACCTAAATATAAAAACGACTATCGTAGACAAACGCTTCAACCTAGAAGAAGAAAATTTGGTGAGCCAAGTGGGATTTGTGTACTGATCTTTACCACCAAGTATTATCAATATTGGGTGAAAAAATATTTGCTGGTATTTCGAAAACTCGTTATTTCTTAGAAGCTTGGAAACCCCTCTCAATGAAAATGCTTTTCCACAGTCTGTGCCTAGGGCTACTTGAAGAGGAAACAAACCATAGAGACAAAACTGAGAACTCCTTTATTTTCTCAAGTTTCAAAGAGCTACTAGAAACAATGTTGGATTTAGAGTTCCAAATTCATCTATCTATATAAGAAAGAACAGAGTAGAACCTAAAACTAAAAACCGCTACTGTAAACGAATGCTTCAACCTAGAAGAACAAAATTTGGTGAGCCAAGTGGGATTTGTGTACCGATCATTACCATCAGGTATCATCAAGATTGGGTGAAAAAATATTTGCTCGTATTTCGGAAACTGGTAATTTCTTGGAAGCTTGGCAACCCCTTTCCATGAAAGTGCTGTTCCACAGTCTCTGCTTAAGGGTACTTTAAGAGGAAACAAACCATAGATACAAATCTGAGAATTCCTTTATTTTGTCAAGTTTCAAAGTGCTACTACAAACCATGTTGGGTTTAGAGTTCCAAATTCATCTATCTATATAGGAGAGAACAGAGAAAAACCTAAAAATATAAACAGCTGGTGTAAACGAACGCTTCAACCTAGAAGAACAAAATTTGGTGTGTCAAGTGGGATTTGTGTACCGATCATTAACACCAAGTATCATCAAGATTGGGTGAAAGAATATTTGCTGGCATTTCGGAAACTCGTTATTTCTAGGAAGCTTGGCAACCCCTTTCAATGAAAGTGCTTTTCCACAGTCTCTACTTAGGGCTGCTTGAAGAAAAAACAAAGCATAGAGTCAAAACTGAGAACCACTTTTTTTTTTTTGTCAAGTTTCAAAGAGCGACTAGAAACCATGTTGGATTTAGAGTTCCAAATTCATCTATCTATATAGGAGAGAACAGAGGGAAACCTAAAAATATAAACAGCTGCTATAAACGAACGCTTCAACCTAGAAGAACAAAATTTGGAGAGTCAAGTGGTATTTGTGTACCGATCATTACCACCAAGAATCATCAAGATTGGGTGAAAAAATATTTGCTGCTATTTCGGAAACCCGTTGTTTCTTGGAAGCTTGTCAACCCCTTTCAATGAAAGTGCTTTTCCACAGTCTCTGCTTAGGGCTACTTGAATAAAAAACAAAGCATAGAGTCAAAACTGAGAACTACTCTATTTTGTCAAGTTTCAAAGAGCGACTAGAAATCATGTTGGATTTAGAGTTCCAAATTCATCTATCTATATAGGAGAGAACAGAGGGAAACCTAAATATAAAAACTGCTACTGTAGATGAACGCTTCAACCTAGAAGAACAAAATTTGGTCAGCCAAGTGGGATTTGTGTACTTGTCATTACCACCACGTATCATCAAGATTGGGGGAAAAAATATTTGCTGGTATTTCGGAAACTCGTAATTTCTTGGAAGCTGGGCAAACCCTTTCAATGAAAATGCTATTCCAAAGTCTGTCCCTAGGGCTAATTGAAGAGGAAACAAACCATAGATACAAAACTGAGAACTACTTTATTTTGTCAAGTTTCAAAGAGCTACTACAAACCATGTTGGATTTAGAGTTCCAAATTCATCTATCTATATAGGAGAGAACACAGTGAAACAAAAATAAAAACTGCTACTATAAACGAGCGCTTCAACCTAGAAGAACAAAATTTGGTGAGCCAAGTGGGATTTGTGTACTTGTCATTAGCACCACGTATCATCCAGATTGGTTGAAAATATATTTTCTCGTATTTCGGAAACTCGTAAATTCTTGAACGCTTGGCAACCCCTTTCAATGAAAGTGCTTTTCCATAGTCTATGCTTAGGGCTACTTGAAGAGGAAACAAACCATAGAGACAAAACTGAGAACTACATTATTTTGTCAAGTTTCAAAGAGCTACTACAAAGCATGTTGGATTTAGAGTTAAAAATTCATCTATCTATATAGGACAGAACAGAGGGAAACCTAAAAATAAAAACTGCTACTGTAAACGAACGCTTCAACCTAGAAGAACAAAATTTGGTGAGCCAAGTGGGATTTCTGTACCGATCATTACCACCACGTATCATCAAGATTGGGTGAAAAAATATTTGCTGGTATTTCGGAAACTCATAATTACTTGGAAACTAGGCAACCCCTTTCAATGAAAGTGCTTTTCCACAGTCTCTGGCTAGGGCTACTTGAAGTGGAAACAAATCATAGAGACAAAACTGAGAACTACTTATTTTTTGTCAAGTTTCAACGAGATACTACAAACCATGTTGGATTTAGAGATCCAAATTCATCTATCTATGTAGAAGAGAACAGAGTGAAACCTAAATATAAAAACTGCTACTGTAGACGATCGCTTCAACCTAGAAGAACAAAATTTGGTGAGCCAAGTGGGATTTGTGAACTTATCATTATCACCACGTATCATCAAGTTTGGTTGAAAAAATATTTGCTGTTATTTCGGAAACTCCTAATTTCTTTGAAGCTTGGCATCCCCTTTCAATGAAAATGCTATTCCACAGTCTGTCCCTAGGGCTAATTGAAGAGGAAACAAACCATAGAGACAAAACTGAGAACTACTTTATTTTGTCAAGTTTCAAAGAGCTACTACAAACCATGTTGGATTTAGAGTTCCAAATTCATCTATCTCTATAGGAGAGAACAGAGTGAAACCTAAAAATAAAAACTGCTACTGTAAACGAACGCTTCAACCGAGAAGAACAAAATTTGGTCAGCCAAGTGGGATTTGTGCACTTGTCATTACCACCACGTATCATCAAGATTGGGTGAAAAAATATTTGCTGGTATTTCGGAAACTCATAATTTCTTGGAAACTAGGCAACCCCTTTCAATGAAAGTGCTTTTCCACAGTCTCTGGCTAGGGCTACTTGAAGTGGAAACAAATCATAGAGACAAAACTGAGAACTAATTTTTTTTGTCAAGTTTCAACGAGATACTACAAACCATGTTGGATTTAGAGATCCAAATTCATCTATCTGTACAGGAGAGAACAGAGTGAAACCTAAAAATAAAAACTGCTACTTTAAACGAACGCTTCAACCTAGAAGAATAAAATTTGGTGAGCCAAGTGGGATTTGTGTACTTGTCATTACCACCACGTATCATCAAGATTGGGTGAAAAAATATTTGCTGGTATTTCAGAAACTCGTTTTTTCTTAGAAGCTTGGCAACCCCTCTCAATGAAAGTGCTTTTCCACAGTCTGTGCCTAGGGCTACTTGAAGAGGAAAAAAACCATAGAAACAAAATGAGAACTCCTTTATTTTGTCACGATTCAAAGAGCTACTACAAACCATGTTGGATTTAGAGTTCCAAATTCATCTATCTACATAGAAGAGAACAGAGTGAAACCTAAATATAAAAACTGCTACTGTAGACGAACGCTTCAACCTAGGAGAACAAAATTTGGTGAGCCAAGTGTGATCTGGGTACTGATCAATACCAACAAGTATCATCAAGATTGGGTGAAAAAATATTTGCTGGTATTTCCGAAAATCGTTAATTCTTAGAAGCTTGGCAACCCCTCTCAATGAAAGTGCTTTTCCACAGTCTGTGCCTAGGGCTACTTGAAGAGGAAACAAACCATAGAGACAAAACTGAGAACTTCTTTATTTTGTCAAGTTTCAAAGACCTACTAGAAACCATGTTGGATTTAGAGTTCCAATTTTATCTATCTATATAGGGGAGAACAGAGTGAAACCTAAATATAAAAACTGCTACTGTAGACGAACGCTTCCACCTAGAAGAACAAAATTTGGTGAGCCAAGTGGGATTTGTGTACTTGTCATTACCACCACGTATCATCAAGATTGGGTGAAAAAATATTCGCTGGTATTTCAGAAACTCGTAATTTCTTGGAAGCTTTGCAACACCTTTGAATGAAAGTGCTTTTCCACAGTCTCTGCTTATGGCTACTTGAAGAGGAAACCAACCTTAGAGACAAATTTGAGAACTACTTTATTTTGTCAAGTTTCAAAGAGCTACTACAAGCCATGTTGGATTTAGATATCCAAATTCATCTATCTATATAGGAGAGAACAGAGGGAAACCTAAATATAAAAACTGCTACTGTAGACGAACGCTTCAACCTAGAAGAACAGAATTGGGTGAGCCAAGTGGGATTTTTGTCCTGATCATTACCACCAAGTATCATCAAGATTGGGTGAAAAAATATTTACTGGTATTTCAGAAACTTGTTATTTCTTAGAAGCTTGGCAACCCCTCTCAATGAAAGTGTTTTTCCACAGTCTGTGCCTAGGACTACTTGAAGAAGAAACAAACCATAGAGACAAAACTGAGAACTACTTTATTCTGTCAAGTTTCAACGAGCTACTACAAACCATGTTGGATTCAGAGTTCCAAATTCATCTATCTATATAGGAGAGATCAGAGTGAATCCTAAATATAAAAACTGCTACTGTAGATGAACGCTTCAACCTAGAAGAACAAAATTTGGTGAGCCCTGTGGGATTAGTGTACTGATCACTACCACCAAGTATCATAATGATTGGGTGAAAAAATATTTGCTGGTGTTTCGGAAACTAGTTATTTCTTAGACGCTTGGCAACCCCTCTCAATGAAAAGGCTTTTCCATAGTCTGTGCATAGGGCTACTTGAAGAGGAAACAAAGCATAGACAAAACTGAGAACTCCTTTATTTTGCCAAGTTTCAAAGAGCTACTACAAACCATGTTGGATTTAGAGTTCCAAATTCATCTATCTATGTAGAAGAGAACAGAGTGAAACCTAAATATAAAAACTGCTACCGTAGACGAACGCTTCATCCTAGAAGAACAAAATTTGGTTAGCCAAGTGGGATTTGTGTACTTCTCATTATCACCACGTATCATCAAGTTTGGTTGAAAAAATATTTGCTGGTATTTCGGAAACTCGTAATTTCTTTGAAGCTTGGCATCCCCTTTCAATGAAAATGCTATTCCACAGTGTGTCCCTAGGGCTAATTGAAGAGGAAACAAACCATAGAGACAAAACTGAGAACTACTTTATTTTGTCAAGTTTCAAAGAGCTACTACAAACCATGTTGGATTTAGAGTTCCAAATTCATCTATCTCTATAGGAGAGAACAGAGTGAAACCTAAAAATAAAAACTGCTACTGTAAACGAACGCTTCAACCGAGAAGAACAAAATTTGGTCAGCCAAGTGGGATTTGTGCACTTGTCATTACCACCACGTATCATCAAGATTGGGCAAAAAAATATTTGCTGGTATTTCGGAAAATCGTAAATTCTTGGAAGCTTGGCAACACCTTTCAATGAAAGTGCTTTTCCACAGTCTCTGCTTATTGCTACTTGAAGAGGAAACAAACCATAGAGACAAAACTGAGAACTACTTTATTTTTTCAAGTTTCAAAAAGCTACTACAAACCATGTTGGATTTAGAGTTCCAAATTCATCTAGCTATATAGGAGAGAACAGAGGGAAACCTAAATACAAAAACTGCTACTGTAGACGATTGCTTCAACCTAGAAGAACAGAATTTGGTGAGCCAAGTGGGATTTGTGTCCTGATCATTACCACCAAGTATCATCAAGATTGGTTGAAAAAATATTTGCTGATATTTCGGAAACTCGTTATTTTTTAGAGCTTGGCAACCCCTCTCAATGAAAGTGCTTTTCCACAGTCTGTGCCTAGGGCTACTTGAAGAGGAAACAAACCATAGAGACAAAACTGTGATCTACTTTATTTTGTCAAGTTTCAAAGAGCTACTACAAACCATGTTGGATTTAGAGTTCCAAATTCATCTATCTATATAGGAGAGAACAGAGTGAAACCTAAATATAAAAACTGCTACTGTAGACGAACGCTTCATCCTAGAAGAACAAAATTTGGTGAGCCAAGTGGGATTTGTGTACTTGTCATTACCACCACGTATCATCAAGATTGGGTGAAAAAATATTTGCTGGTATTTCGGAAACTCGTAATTTCTTGGAAGCTTGGCAACCCCTTTTAATGAAAGTGCTTCTCCACAGTCTGTGCCTAGGGCTACTTGAAGAGGAAACAAACCATAGAGACAAAATAGAGAACTCTTTTATTTTGTCAAGTTTCAAAGAGCTACTACAAACCATGTTGGATTTAGAGTTCCAAAGTCATATATCTATGTAGAAGAGAACAGAGTGAAACCAAAATATAAAAACTGCTACTGTAGACGAACGCTTCAACCTAGAAGAACAAAATAATTTGGTGAGCCAAGTGGGATTTGTGTACTTGTCATTACCACCACGTATCATCAAGATTGGGTGAAAAAATATTCGCTGGTATTTCAGAAACTCGTAATTTCTTGGAAGCTTTGCAACACCTTTGAATGAAAGTGCTTTTCCACAGTCTCTGCTTATGGCTACTTGAAGAGGAAACCAACCTTAGAGACAAATTTGAGAACTACTTTATTTTGTCAAGTTTCAAAGAGCTACTACAAGCCATGTTGGATTTAGATATCCAAATTCATCTATCTATATAGGAGAGAACAGAGGGAAACCTAAATATAAAAACTGCTACTGTAGACGAACGCTTCAACCTAGAAGAACAGAATTGGGTGAGCCAAGTGGGATTTGTGTCCTGATCATTACCACCAAGTATCATCAAGATTGGGTGAAAAAATATTTGCTGGTATTTCAGAAACTTGTTATTTCTTAGAAGCTTGGCAACCCCTCTCAATGAAAGTGTTTTTCCACAGTCTGTGCCTAGGACTACTTGAAGAAGAAACAAACCATAGAGACAAAACTGAGAACTACTTTATTCTGTCAAGTTTCAACGAGCTACTACAAACCATGTTGGATTCAGAGTTCCAAATTCATCTATCTATATAGGAGAGATCAGAGTGAATCCTAAATATAAAAACTGCTACTGTAGATGAACGCTTCAACCTAGAAGAACAAAATTTGGTGAGCCCAGTGGGATTAGTGTACTGATCACTACCACCAAGTATCATAATGATTGGGTGAAAAAATATTTGCTGGTGTTTCGGAAACTAGTTATTTCTTAGACGCTTGGCAACCCCTCTCAATGAAAAGGCTTTTCCATAGTCTGTGCATAGGGCTACTTGAAGAGGAAACAAAGCATAGACAAAACTGAGAACTCCTTTATTTTGCCAAGTTTCAAAGAGCTACTACAAACCATGTTGGATTTAGAGTTCCAAATTCATCTATCTATGTAGAAGAGAACAGAGTGAAACCTAAATATAAAAACTGCTACCGTAGACGAACGCTTCAACCTAGAAGAACAAAATTTGGTGAGCCAAGTGGGATTTGTGTACTTCTCATTATCACCACGTATCATCAAGTTTGGTTGAAAAAATATTTGCTGGTATTTCGGAAACTCGTAATTTCTTTGAAGCTTGGCATCCCCTTTCAATGAAAATGCTATTCCACAGTGTGTCCCTAGGGCTAATTGAAGAGAAAACAAACCATAGAGACAAAACTGAGAACTACTTTATTTTGTCAAGTTTCAAAGAGCTACTACAAACCATGTTGGATTTAGAGTTCCAAATTCATCTATCTCTATAGGAGAGAACAGAGTGAAACCTAAAAATAAAAACTGCTACTGTAAACGAACGCTTCAACCGAGAAGAACAAAATTTGGTCAGCCAAGTGGGATTTGTGCACTTGTCATTACCACCACGTATCATCAAGATTGGGGGAAAAAATATTTGCTGGTATTTCGGAAAATCGTAAATTCTTGGAAGCTTGGCAACACCTTTCAATGAAAGTGCTTTTCCACAGTCTCTGCTTATTGCTACTTGAAGAGGAAACAAACCATAGAGACAAAACTGAGAACTACTTTATTTTTTCAAGTTTCAAAAAGCTACTACAAACCATGTTGGATTTAGAGTTCCAAATTCATCTAGCTATATAGGAGAGAACAGAGGGAAACCTAAATACAAAAACTGCCACTGTAGACGATTGCTTCAACCTAGAAGAACAGAATTTGGTGAGCCAAGTGGGATTTGTGTCCTGATCATTACCACCAAGTATCATCAAGATTGGTTGAAAAAATATTTGCTGATATTTCGGAAACTCGTTATTTTTTAGAGCTTGGCAACCCCTCTCAATGAAAGTGCTTTTCCACAGTCTGTGCCTAGGGCTACTTGAAGAGGAAACAAACCATAGAGACAAAACTGTGATCTACTTTATTTTGTCAAGTTTCAAAGAGCTACTACAAACCATGTTGGATTTAGAGTTCCAAATTCATCTATCTATATAGGAGAGAACAGAGTGAAACCTAAATATAAAAACTGCTACTGTAGACGAACGCTTCATCCTAGAAGAACAAAATTTGGTGAGCCAAGTGGGATTTGTGTACTTGTCATTACCACCACGTATCATCAAGATTGGGTGAAAAAATATTTGCTGGTATTTCGGAAACTCGTAATTTCTTGGAAGCTTGGAAACCCCTTTTAATGAAAGTGCTTCTCCACAGTCTGTGCCTAGGGCTACTTGAAGAGGAAACAAACCATAGAGACAAAATAGAGAACTCTTTTATTTTGTCAAGTTTCAAAGAGCTACTACAAACCATGTTGGATTTAGAGTTCCAAAGTCATATATCTATGTAGAAGAGAACAGAGTGAAACCAAAATATAAAAACTGCTACTGTAGACGAACGCTTCAACCTAGAAGAACAAAATTTGGTGAGCCAAGTCCGATTTGTGTACCGATCATTACCACCAAGTATCATCAAGATTGGGTGAAAAAATATTTGCTGGTATTTCGGAATATCATTATTTCTTAGAAGATTGGCAAGCCCTTTCAATTAAAGTGCTTTTCCACAGTCTCTGCTTAGGACTACTTGAAGAGGAATCAAATCATAGAGACAAAACTGAGAACTACTTTTTTTTGTCAAGTTTCAAAGAGCTACTACAAACCATGTTGGATTTAGAGTTCCAAATTCATCTATCTATATAGGAGAGAACAGAGTGAAACCTAAAAATAAAAACTGCTACTTGAAAAGAACGTTTCAACCTAGAAGAACAAAATTTGGTGAGCAATGTGGGATTTGTGTACTTGTCATTACCACACGTATCATCCAGATTGAGTGAAAAACTATTTGCTGGTATTTCGGAAACTCATAATTTCCTGGAAGTTTGGCAACCCCTTTCAATTAAAGTGCTTCTCCACAGTCTCTGCTTATGGCTACTTGAAGAGCAAACAAACCATAGAGACAAAACTGAGAACTACTTTTTTTTTCTAGTTTCAAAGACCTACAACAAACCATGTTGGATTTAGGGTTCCAATTTCATCTATCTATATAGGAGAGAACAGAGGGAAACCTAAATATAAAAAGTGCTACTGTAGATGAACGCTTCAACCTAGTAGAACAAAATTTTTTGAGCCAAGTGGGATTTGTGTACCGATCATTACCACCAAGTATCATCAAGATTCTGTGAAAAAATATTTGCTGGTATTTCAGATACTCGTTATTTCTTGAACCTTGCAACCCCTCTCAATGAAAGTGCTATTGCAGAGTCTGTTCCTAGGGCTACTTGAAGTGGAGAAAAACCATAGAGACAAAACTGAGAATTCCTTTATTTTGACACGTTTCAAAGAGCTACTACAAACCATGTTGGATTTAGAGTTCCAATTTCATCTATCTATATAGAAGAGAACAGAGGGAAACCTAAATATAAAAACGACAACTGTAGACGAACGCTTCAACCTAGAAGAACAAAATTTGGTGAGCCAAGTGGGATTTTTGTACTGATTATTACCACCAAGTATCCTCAAGATTGGGTGAATAAATATTTGCTGGTATTTCGGAAACTCGTTACTTCTTAGAAGCTTGGCAACCCCTCTCAATGAAAGTGCTTTCCACAGTCTGTGCCTAGGGCTACTTGAAGAGGAAACAAACCACAGAGACAAAACTGAGAACTTCTTAATTTTGTCACGTTTCAAATTGCTAGTAGAAACCATGTTGGATTTAGAGTTCCAAATTCATCTATCTATATATGAGAGAACACAGTGAAACAAAAATAAAAACTGCTACTGTAAACGAGACTTCAACCTAGAAGACCAAATTTTGGTGAGCCAAGTGGGATATGTGTACTTGTCATTTGCACCACGTATCATCCAGATTGGTTGAAAATATATTTTCTCGTATTTCGGAAACTCGTAAATTCTTGGACGCTTGGCAACCCCTTTCAATGAAAGTGCTTTTCCACAGTCTATGCTTAGGGCTACTTGAAGAGGAAACAAACCATAGAGACAAAACTGAGAACTACATTATTTTGTCAAGTTTCAAAGAGCTACTACAAAGCATGTTGGATTTAGAGTTAAAAATTCATCTATCTATATAGGACAGAACAGAGGGAAAAAAAAATAAAAACTGCTACTGTAAACGAACGCTTCAACCTAGAAGAACAAAATTTGGTGAGCCAAGTGGGATTTCTGTACCGATCATTACCACCACGTATCATCAAGATTGGGTGAAAAAATATTTGCTGGTATTTCGGAAACTCATAATTTCTTGGAAACTAGGCAACCCCTTTCAATGAAAGTGCTTTTCCACAGACTCTGGCTACGGCTACTTGAAGTGGAAACAAATCATAGAGATAAAACTGAGAACTACTTTTTTTTGTCAAGTTTCAAAGAGATACTACAAACCATGTTGGATTTAGAGATCCAAATTCATCTATCTGTATAGAACAGAGTGAAACCTAAAAATAAAAACTGCTACTTTAAACGAACGCTTCAACCTAGAAGAATAAAATTTGGTGAGCCAAGTGGGATTTGTGTACTTGTCATTACCACCACGTATCATCAAGATTGGTGAAAAAATATTTGCTGGTATTTCAGAAACTCGTTTTTTCTTAGAAGCTTGGCAACCACTCTCAATGAAAGTGCTTTTCCACAGTCGGTGCCAAGGGCTACTTGAACAGGAAAAAAACCATAGAGACAAAACAGAGAACTCCTTTATTTTGTCACGTTTCAAAGAGCTACTACAAACCATGTTGGATTTAGAGTTCCAAATTCATCTATCTACATAGAAGAGAACAGAGTGAAACCTAAATATAAAACCTGCTACTGTAGACGAACGCTTCAACCTAGGAGAACAAAATTTGGTGAGCCAAGTGTGATTTGTGTACTGATCAATACCAACAAGTATCATCAAGATTGGGTGAAAAAATATTTGCTGGTATTTCCGAAAATCGTTAATTCTTAGAAGCTTGACAACCCCTCTCAATGAAAGTGCTTTTCCACAGTCTGTGCCTAAAGCTACTTGAAGAGGAAACAAAGCATAGACAAAACTGAGAACTCCTTTATTTTGCCAAGTTTCAAAGAGCTACTACAAACCATGTTGGATTTAGAGTTCCAAATTCATCTATCTATGTAGAAGAGAACAGAGTGAAACCTAAATATAAAAACTGCTACCGTAGACGAACGCTTCAACCTAGAAGAACAAAATTTGGTGAGCCAAGTGGGATTTGTGTACTTCTCATTATCACCACGTATCATCAAGTTTGGTTGAAAAAATATTTGCTGGTATTTCGGAAACTCGTAATTTCTTTGAAGCTTGGCATCCCCTTTCAATGAAAATGCTATTCCACAGTGTGTCCCTAGGGCTAATTGAAGAGGAAACAAACCATAGAGACAAAACTGAGAACTACTTTATTTTGTCAAGTTTCAAAGAGCTACTACAAACCATGTTGGATTTAGAGTTCCAAATTCATCTATCTCTATAGGAGAGAACAGAGTGAAACCTAAAAATAAAAACTGCTACTGTAAACGAACGCTTCAACCGAGAAGAACAAAATTTGGTCAGCCAAGTGGGATTTGTGCACTTGTCATTACCACCACGTATCATCAAGATTGGGCGAAAAAATATTTGCTGGTATTTCGGAAAATCGTAAATTCTTGGAAGCTTGGCAACACCTTTCAATGAAAGTGCTTTTCCACAGTCTCTGCTTATTGCTACTTGAAGAGGAAACAAACCATAGAGACAAAACTGAGAACTACTTTATTTTTTCAAGTTTTAAAAAGCTACTACAAACCATGTTGGATTTAGAGTTCCAAATTCATCTAGCTATATAGGAGAGAACAGAGGGAAACCTAAATACAAAAACTGCTACTGTAGACGATTGCTTCAACCTAGAAGAACAGAATTTGGTGAGCCAAGTGGGATTTGTGTCCTGATCATTACCACCAAGTATCATCAAGATTGGTTGAAAAAATATTTGCTGATATTTCGGAAACTCGTTATTTTTTAGAGCTTGGCAACCCCTCTCAATGAAAGTGCTTTTCCACAGTCTGTGCCTAGGGCTACTTGAAGAGGAAACAAACCATAGAGACAAAACTGTGATCTACTTTATTTTGTCAAGTTTCAAAGAGCTACTACAAACCATGTTGGATTTAGAGTTCCAAATTCATCTATCTATATAGGAGAGAACAGAGTGAAACCTAAATATAAAAACTGCTACTGTAGACGAACGCTTCATCCTAGAAGAACAAAATTTGGTGAGCCAAGTGGGATTTGTGTACTTGTCATTACCACCACGTATCATCAAGATTGGGTGAAAAAATATTTGCTGGTATTTCGGAAACTCGTAATTTCTTGGAAGCTTGGCAACCCCTTTTAATGAAAGTGCTTCTCCACAGTCTGTGCCTAGGGCTACTTGAAGAGGAAACAAACCATAGAGACAAAATAGAGAACTCTTTTATTTTGTCAAGTTTCAAAGAGCTACTACAAACCATGTTGGATTTAGAGTTCCAAAGTCATATATCTATGTAGAAGAGAACAGAGTGAAACCAAAATATAAAAACTGCTACTGTAGACGAACGCTTCAACCTAGAAGAACAAAATTTGGTGAGCCAAGTACGATTTGTGTACCGATCATTACCACCAAGTATCATCAAGATTGGGT
>NW_027515463.1:45233-78649 GCF_048772815.1 Callospermophilus lateralis
GATAGATGAATTTTTAACTCTAAATCCAACATGCTTTGTAGTAGCTCTTTGAAACTTGACAAAATAATGTAGTTCTCAGTTTTGTCTCTATGGTTTGTTTCCTCTTCAAGTAGCCCTAAGCATAGACTGTGGAAAAGCACTTTCATTGAAAGGGGTTGCCAAGCGTTCAAGAATTTACGAGTTTCCGAAATACGAGAAAATATATTTTCAACCAATCTGGATGATACGTGGTGCTAATGACAAGTACACAAATCCCACTTGGCTCACCAAATTTTGTTCTTCTAGGTTGAAGCGCTCGTTTATAGTAGCAGTTTTTATTTTTGTTTCACTGTGTTCTCTCCTATATAGATAGATGAATTTGGAACTCTAAATCCAACATGGTTTGTAGTAGCTCTTTGAAACTTGACAAAATAAAGTAGTTCTCAGTTTTGTATCTATGGTTTGTTTCCTCTTCAATTAGCCCTAGGGACAGACTTTGGAATAGCATTTTCATTGAAAGGGTTTGCCAAGCTTCCAAGAAATTACGAGTTTCCGAAATACCAGCAAATATTTTTTCCCCCAATCTTGATGATACGTGGTGGTAATGACAAGTACACAAATCCCACTTGGCTGACCAAATTTTGTTCTTCTAGGTTGAAGCGTTCATCTACAGTAGCAGTTTTTATATTTAGGTTTCCCTCTGTTCTCTCCTATATAGATAGATGAATTTGGAACTCTAAATCCAACATGGTTTCTAGTCGCTCTTTGAAACTTGACAAAATATAGTAGTTCTCAGTTTTGACTCTATGCTTTGTTTTTTATTCAAGTAGCCCTAAGCAGAGACTGTGGAAAAGCACTTTCATTGAAAGGGGTTGACAAGCTTCCAAGAAACAACGGGTTTCCGAAATACCAGCAAATATTTTTTCACCCAATCTTGATGATTCTTGGTGGTAATGATCGGTACACAAATACCACTTGACTCTCCAAATTTTGTTCTTCTAGGTTGAAGCGTTCGTTTATAGCAGCTGTTTATATTTTTAGGTTTCCCTCTGTTCTCTCCTATATAGATAGATGAATTTGGAACTCTAAATCCAACATGGTTTCTAGTCGCTCTTTGAAACTTGACAAAAAAAAAAAAGTGGTTCTCAGTTTTGACTCTATGCTTTGTTTTTTCTTCAAGCAGCCCTAAGTAGAGACTGTGGAAAAGCACTTTCATTGAAAGGGGTTGCCAAGCTTCCTAGAAATAACGAGTTTCCGAAATGCCAGCAAATATTCTTTCACCCAATCTTGATGATACTTGGTGTTAATGATCGGTACACAAATCCCACTTGACACACCAAATTTTGTTCTTCTAGGTTGAAGCGTTCGTTTACACCAGCTGTTTATATTTTTAGGTTTCCCTCTGTTCTCTCCTATATAGATAGATGAATTTGGAACTCTAAACCCAACATGGTTTGTAGTAGCTCTTTGAAACTTGACAAAATAAAGGAATTCTCAGATTTGTATCTATGGTTTGTTTCCTCTTAAAGTACCCTTAAGCAGAGACTGTGGAACAGCACTTTCATGGAAAGGGGTTGCCAAGCTTCCAAGAAATTACCAGTTTCCGAAATACGAGCAAATATTTTTTCACCCAATCTTGATGATACCTGATGGTAATGATCGGTACACAAATCCCACTTGGCTCACCAAATTTTGTTCTTCTAGGTTGAAGCATTCGTTTACAGTAGCGGTTTTTAGTTTTAGGTTCTACTCTGTTCTTTCTTATATAGATAGATGAATTTGGAACTCTAAATCCAACATTGTTTCTAGTAGCTCTTTGAAACTTGAGAAAATAAAGGAGTTCTCAGTTTTGTCTCTATGGTTTGTTTCCTCTTCAAGTAGCCCTAGGCACAGACTGTGGAAAAGCATTTTCATTGAGAGGGGTTTCCAAGCTTCTAAGAAATAACGAGTTTTCGAAATACCAGCAAATATTTTTTCACCCAATATTGATGATACTTGGTGGTAAAGATCAGTACACAAATCCCACTTGGCTCACCAAATTTTCTTCTTCTAGGTTGAAGCGTTTGTCTATGATAGTCGTTTTTATATTTAGGTTTCTCTCTGTTCTCTCCTACATAGATAGATGAATTTGGAACTCTAAATCCAACATGGTTTGTAGTAGCTCTTTGAAACTTGACTAAATAAAGAAGTTCTCACTTTGTCTCTATGGTTTGTTTCCTCTTCAAGTAGCTCTAAGCAGAGACTGTTGAACAGCACTTTCATTAAAAGGGGTTGCCAAGCTTCCAAGAAATTACGAGTTTCCGAAATGACATTAAATATTTTTTCACCCAATCTTGATGATACTTGGTGTAATGATCGGTACACAAATCCCACTTGACTCACCAAATTTTGTTCTTCTAGGTTGAAGCGTTCGTTTACAGCAGATGTATATATTTTTAGGTTTCCCTCTGTTCACTCCTATATAGATGGATGAATTTGGAACTCTAAATCCAACATGGTTTGTAGTAGCTCTTTGAAAGTTGACAAAATAAAGGAATTCTCAGTTTTGTCTTTATGATTTTGTTTCCTCTTCAAGTAGCCCTAAGCAGAGACTGTGGAACAGCACTTTCATTGAAAGGGTTTGCCAAGGTTCCAAGTATTCACGAGTTTCCGAAATACCAGCAAATATTTTTTCACTCAATCTTGATGATACGTGGTGGGAATGATCGGTACACAAATCAAACTTGGCTCACCAAATTTTCTTCTTCTAGGTAGAAGCGTTCGTTTACAGTAGTAGTTTTTATTTTTAGGTTTCCCTCTGTTCTCTCCTATATAGATAGATGAATTTGGAACTCTAAATCCAACATGGTTTGTAGTAGCTCTTTGAAACTTGTCAAAATAAAGGAGTTCTCACTTTTGTTTCTATGGTTTGTTTCCTCTTCAAGTAGCCCTAGGCACAGACTGTGGAAAAGCACTTTCATTGACAGGGGTTGCCAAGCTTCTAAGAAATAATGAGTTTCCGAAATACCAGCAAATATTTTTTCACCCAATCTTGATGATACTTGGTGGTAATGATCATTACGTAAATCCCACCTGGCTCATCAAATTTTGTTCTTCTAGGTTGAAGCGTTCGTCTACAGTAGTCGTTTTTATATTTAGGTTTCCCTCTGTTCTCTCCTATATAGATAGATGAATTTTGAACTCTAAATCCCACATGGTTTGTAGTAGCTCTTTGAAACTTGACAAAATAAAGGAATTCTCAGATTTGTCTCTATGGTTTTTTTCCTCTTAAAGTAGCCCTAAGCAGAGACTGTGGAACAGCACTTTCATTGAAAGGGGTTGCCAAGCTTCCAAGAAATTACCAGTTTTCGATTACCAGCAAATATTTTTTCACCCAATCTTGATGATACCTGATGGTAATGATCCGTACACAAATCCCACTTGGCTCTCCAAATTTTGTTCTTCTAGGTTGAAGCGTTCGTTTACAGTAGCAGTTTTTAGTTTTAGGTTGTACTCTGTTCTTTCTTATATAGATAGATGAATTTGGAACTCTAAATCCAACATTGTTTCTAGTAGCTCTTTGAAACTTGACAAAATAAAGTAGTTCTCAGTTTTGTCTCTATGGTTTGTTTCCTCTTCAAGTAGCCCTAGGCACAGACTGTGGAAAAGCATTTTTATTGGGAGGGGTTTCCAAGCTTCTAAGAAATAACGAGTTTCCGAAACACCAGCAAATATTTTTTCACCCAATCTTGATGACACTTGGTGGTAATGATCAGTACACAAATCCTACTTGGCTCACCAAATTTTGTTCTTCTAGGTTGAAGCGTTTGTCTACAGTAGTCGTTTTTATTTTTAGGTTACACTTTGTTCTCTCCTATATAGATAGATGAATTTGGAACACTAAAATCAACATGGTTTGTAGTAGCTCTTTGAAACTTGAAATAAAAAAGTAGTTCTCAGTTTTGTCTCTATGATTTGTTTCCTTTTCAAGTAGCCCTAAGCAGAGACGTGGTAAAGCACTTTCATTGAAAGGGGATGCCAAGCTTCAAAGGAATGACGAGTTTCCGAAATACCAGAATATATTTATTCACCCAATCTTGATGATATGTGGTGGTAATGATCGGTACACAAATCCCACTTGGCTCAGGAAATTATGTTATTCTAGGTTGAAGCGTTCATCTACGGTAGCAGTTTTTATATGTAGTTTTCACTCTGTTCTCTCTTATATAGATAGATGAATTTGGAACTCTAAATCCAACATGGTTTGTAGTAGCTCTTTGAAACTTGACAAAATAAAGGAGTTTTAAGTTTCGTCTCTATGGTTTGTTTCCACTTCAAGTAGGCCTAAGCACAGACTGTGGAAAAGCACTTTCATTGAAAGGGGTTGCCAAGCTTCCAAGAAATTACGAGTTTCCGAAATACCAGCAAATATTTTTTGACCAAAACTTGATGATACTTGGAGGTAATGATCAGTACACAAATCCCACTTGGCTCACCAAATTTTGTTCTTCTAGGTTTAAGCGTTCGTCTACAGTAGCAGTTTTTATATTTAGGTTTCCCTCTGTTCTCTCCTATACAAATAGATGAATTTGGAACACTAAATCCAACATGGTTTGAGGTAGCTCTTTGAAGCTTGACAAAATAAAGGTGTTCTCAGTTTTGTCTCTATGGTTTGTTTCCTCTTGAAGTAGCCCTTGGCACATACTGTGGAAAAGCACTTTCATTGAGAGGGGTTGCCAAGCTTCTAAGAAATAACCAGTTTCCGAAATACCAGCAAATATTTTTTCAACCAATCTTGATGATACTTGGTGAAAATGATCAGTACACAAATCCCACTTGGCTCACCACATTTTATTCTTCAAGGTTGAAGTGTTCGTCTACAGTAGCAGTTTTTATATTTAGGTTACACTCTGTTCTCTCTTATATAGATAGATGAATTTGGAACTCTAAATCCAACATGATTTGTAGTAGCTCTTTGTAAATTGACAAAATAAAGGAGTGTACAGGTTTATCTCTATGATTTGTTTCCTCTTCAAGTAGCCCTAAGCAGAGACAGTGGAAAAGCACTTTCATGAAAAGGGTTGCCAAGCTTCCAAGAAATTACGAGTTTCCGAAATACCAGCAAATATTTTTTGACCCAATCTTAATGGTACATGCTGGTAATGATCAGGACACAAATCCCACTTGGCTCACCAAATTTTGTTCTTCTAGTTTTAAGCGTTCGTCTACAGTAGCAGTTTTTATATTTAGGTTTCCCTCTGTTCTCTCCTATATAGATAGATGAATTTGGAACTCTGAATCCAACATGGTTTGTAGTAGTTCTTTGAAACTTGACAAAATAAAGTAGTTCTAAGTTTTGTCTCTATAGTTTGTCTCCTCTTCAAGTAGCCCTAGGCACAGACTGTGGAAAAGCACTTTCATTGAGAGGGTTTGCTAAGCTTCTAAGAAATAACTAGTTTCCGAAATACCAGCAAATATTTTTTTACCCAATCTTGATGATACTTTGATACTTGGTGGTAATGATCAGGACACAAATTCCACTTGGCTCACCAAATTCTGTTCTTCTAGGTGGAAGCATTCGTCTACAATAGCAGATTTATATTTAGGTTTCCCTCTGTTCTCTCCTGTATAGACAGATGAATTTGGAACTCTAAATCCAACATGGTTTTTAGTGGTTCTTTGAAACTTGACAAAATAAAGTAGTTCTCAGTTTTCTCTCTATGTTTTGTTTCCTCTTCAAGTAGCCCTAAGCAGAGACTGTGGAAAAGCAATTTCATTGAAAGGGGTTGCCAAGCTTCCAAGAAATTATGAGTTTCTGAAATACCAGCAAATATTTTTTCACCCAATCTGGATGATACGTGGTGGTAATGACAAGTACACATATCCCACTTGGGTCACCAAATTTTGTTCTTCTAGGTTGCAGCGTTCATTTACAGTAACAGTTTATATTTTTAGGTTTTCCTCTGTTCTCTCCTATATAGATAGATGAATTTGGAACTCTAAATCCAACATGGTTTATAGTAGCTCTATGAAACTTGACAAAATAAAGGAGTTCTCACTTTGTCTCTATGGTTTGTTTCCTTTTAAAGTAGCCCTAAGCAGAGACTGTTGAACAGCACTTTCATGAAAGGGGTTGCCAAGCTTCCAAGAAATTACGAGTTTCCGAAATACCAGCAAATATTTTTTCACCCAATCTGGATGATACTTGGTGCTAATGATCGGTACAAAAATCCCACTTGGCTCACCAAATTTTCTTCTCTAGTTTGAAGCGTTCGTTTACAGTAGTAGTTTTTATTTTTAGGTTTCCCTTGTTTTCTCCTATATAGATAGATGAATTTGGAACTCTAAATCCAACATGGTTAGTAGTAGCTCTTTGAAACTTGACAAAATAAAGTAGTTTTCAGTTTTGTCTCTATAGTTTGTTTCCTCTTCAAGTAGCCCTAGGCACAGACTGTGGAAAAGCACTTTCCTTGAGAGGGTTTGCTAAGCTTCTAAGAAATAACTAGTTTCCGAAATACCAGCAAATATTTTCTTACCCAATCTTGATGATACTTGGTGGTAATGATCAGGAAACCAATCCCACTTGGCTCACCAAATTCTGTTCTTCTAGGTGGAAGCGTTCGTCTACAGTAGCAGATTTATATTTAGGTTTCCCTCTGTTCTCTCCTATATAGATAGATGAATTTGGAACTCTATCAAACATGGTTTCTAGTCGCTCTTTGAAACTTGACAAAAAAAAGTAGTTCTCAGTTTTGTCTCTATGGTGTGTTTCCTCTTCAAGTAGCCCTAAGCAGAGACTGTGGAAAAGCACTTTCATTGAAAGGGGTTGCCAAGCTTCCAAGAAATTACGAGTTTCCGAAATACCAGCAAATATGTTTTCACCCAATCTTGATGATACTTGGTGGTAATGATCGGTACACAAATCCCACTTGACTCACCAAATTTTGTTCTTCTAGGTTTAAGCGTTCGTCTACAGTAGCAGTTTATATTTTTTTAGGTTTCCTTCTGTTCTCTCCTATATAGATAGATGAATTTGGAACTCTAAGTCCAACATGGTTTGTAGTAGCTCTTTGAAACTTGACAAAATAAAGGAGTTCTCAGTTTTGTCTCTATGGTTTCTTTCCTATTCTAGTAGCCCTAGGCACAGACTGTGGAAAAGCACTTTCATTGAGAGGGGTTGCCAAACATCTAAGAAATAACAAGTTTCCGAAATACCAGCAAATATTTTTTCACCCAATCTTGAAGATACTTGGTGGAAATGATCAGTACACAAATCCCAATTGTCTCACAACATTTTGTTCTTCTAGATTGAAACGTTCGTTTACATTAGCAGTTTTTATTTTTAGGTTTCCCTCTGTTCTCTCCTATATAGATAGATGAATTTGGAACTCAGAATCCGAACATGGTTTGTAGTAGAACTCTGAAACTTGACATAAAAATATAGTTCTCAGTTTTGTCTCAATGATTTGTTTCTTCTTCAAGTAGCCCTAAGCAGAGACTGAAGAAAAGCACTTTCATTGAAAGAGGTTGCCAAGCTTCCTAGAAATTACGAGTTTCCGAAATACCAGCAAATATTTTTTCACCCAATCTTAATGATACATGTTGGTAATGATCGGTACACAAATCCCACTTGGCTCACCAAATTTTGTTCTTCTAGATTGAAGCGTTCGTTTACAGTAGCAGTTTTTATTTTTAGGTTTCCCTCTGTTCTCTTCTATACAAATAGATGAATTTGGAACTCTAAATCCAACATGGTTTGTAGTAGCTCTTTGAAACTTGAAAAAATAAAGGAATTCTCAGTTTTGTCTCTATGGTTTGTTTCCTCTTCAAGTAGCCCTAAGCAGAGACTGTGGAAAAGCACTTTCATTGAAAGGGGTTGCCAAGCTTCCATGAAATTACGAGTTTCCGAAATACCAGCAAATATTTTTTCACCCAATCTTGATGATACCTGGTGGTAATGATCAGTACACAAATCCCACTTGACTCACCAAATTTTGTTCTTCTAGGTTGAAGCGTTCGTCCACGGTAGCAGTTTATATTTTTTAGGTTTCCCTCTGTTCTCTCCTATACAGATAGATGAATTTGGAACTCTAAATCCAACATGGTTTGTAGTAGCTCTTTGAAACTTGAAAAAATAAAGGAAATCTCAGTTTTGTCTCTATGGTTTGTTTCCTCTTCAAGTAGCCCTAAGCAGAGACTGTGGAAAAGCACTTTCATTGAAAGGGGTTGCCAAGCTTCCAAGAAATTATGAGTTTCCGAAATAGCAGCAAATATTTTTTCACCGAATCTTGAGGATACGTGGTGGTAATGATCAGTACACAAATCCCACTTGGCTCACCAAATTTTGTTCTTCTAGGTTTAAGCGTTCGTCTACAGTAGCAGTTTTTGTATTTAGGTTTCACTCTTTTCTCTTTTATATAAATAGATGAATTTGGAATTCTAAATCCAACATGGTTTGTAGTAGCTCTATGAAACTTGACAAAATAAAGGAGTTCTCAGTTTTGCCTCTATGATTTGTTTCCTCTTCAAGTAGCCCAAGGCACAGACTGTGGAAGAGCACTTTCATTGAGAGGGGTTGCCAAACTTCTCAGAAATAACAAGTTTCCGAAATACCAGCAAATATTTTTTCACCCAATCTTGATGATACTTGGTGGAAATGATCAGTACACAAATCCCACTTGGCTCACCATATTTTGTTCTTCTAGATTGAAGCGTTCGTTTACAGTAGCAGTTTTAACTTTAGGTTTCCCTCTGTTCTCTCCTATATAGATAGATGAATTTGAAACTCAAAATCCAACATGGTTTGTAGTAGATCTCTGAAACTTGACATAAAAATGTAGTTCTCAGTTTTGTCTCAATGATTTGTTTCCTCTTCACGTAGCCCTAAGCAGAGACTGAGGAAAAGCACATTCATGGAAAGGGGTTGCCAAGGTTCCAAGAAATTACGAGTTTCCGAAATACCAGCAAATATTTTTTCACCCAATCTTAATGATACATGTTGGTAATGATCAGTACACAAATCCCACTTGGCTCACCTAATTTTGTTCTTCTAGGTTGAAGCGTTCGTTTACAGTAGCAGTTTTTATTTTTAGGTTTCCCTCTGTTCTCTTCTATATAGATAGATGAATTTGGAACTCTAAATACAACATAGTTTGTAGTAGCTCTTTGAAACTTGACAAAATAAAGGAGTTCTCAGTTTTGTCTCTATGGTTTGTTTCCTCTTCAAGTAGCTCTAGGCACAGACTGTGGAAAAGCACTTTCATTGAGAGGGGTTGCCAAGCTTCTAAGAAATAACGAGTTTCCGAAATACCAGCAAATATTTTTTCACCCAATCTTGATGATACTTGGTGATAATGATCAGTACAAATCCCACTTGGCTCACCAAATTTTGTTCTTCTAGGTTGAAGGGTTCATGTACGGTAGCAGTTTATATTTTTTAGGTTTCCCTCTGTTCTCTCCTACATAGATAGATGAATTTGGAACTCTAAATCCAACATGGTTTGTAGTAGCTCTTTGAAACCTGACAAAATAAAGGAATTCTCAGTTGTGTATCTATGAATTGTTTCCTCTTCACGTAGCCCTAAGCAGAGACTGTGGAAAAGCACTTTCTTTAAAAGGGGTTGCCAAGCTTCCAAGAAATTACGAGTTTCCGAAATACCAGCAAATATTTTTTCACCCAATCTTGATGATAGGTGGTCCTAATGATCGGTACACAAATCCCACTTGGCTCACCAAATTTTGTACTTCTAGGTTGAAGCGTTCGTTTACAGTAGCAGTTTATATTTTTAAGTTTCCCTCTGTTCTCTCCTATATAGATAGATGAATTTGGAACTCTAAATCCAACATGGTTTGTAGTAGCTCTTTGAAACTTGACAAAATAAAGGAGTTCTCAGTTTTGTGTCTATGGTTTCTTTCCTATTCAAGTAGCCCTAGGCACAGACTGTGGAAAAGCACTTTCAATGAGAGGGGTTGCCAGGCTTCTAAGAAATAACGAGTTTCCGAAATACCAGCAAATATTTTTTCACCCAATCTTGATGATACTTGGAGATAATGATCAGTACACACATCCCCCTCGGCTCACCAAATTTTGTTGTTCTAGGTTGAAGCCTTCGTCTACAGTAGCAGTTTTTATGTTTAGGTTTGACTCTGTTCTCTCCTATATAGATAGATGAATTTGGAACTCTAAATCCAACACGGTTTTTAGTAGCTCTTTGAAACTTGACAAAAATAAGTAGTTCTCAGTTTTGTCTCTATGGTTTGTTTCCTCTTCAAGTAGCCATAAGCAGAGGCTGTGTAAAAGCAGTTTCATTGAAAAGGGTTGCCAAGCTTCCAAGAAATTACGCGTTTCCGAAATACCGGCAAATATTTTTTCACCCAATCTTGATGATACGTGGTGGTAATGATCGGTACACAAATCGTACTTGGCTCACCAAATTTTGTTATTCTAGGTTTAAGCGTTTGTTTACAGTTGCAGATTTTATTTTTAGGTTTCACTCTGTTCTCTCCTATATAGATAGATGAATTTGGAACTCTAAATCCAACATGGTTTTTAGTAGCTCTTTGAAACTTGACAAAAATAAGTAGTTCTCAGTTTTGTCTCTATGGTTTGTTTCCTCTTCAAGTAGCCATAAGCAGAGGCTGTGTAAAAGCAGTTTCATTGAAAAGGGTTGCCAAGCTTCCAAGAAATTACGCGTTTCCGAAATACCGGCAAATATTTTTTCAACCAATCTTGATGATACGTGGTGGTAATGACAAGTACACAAATCCCACTTAGCTCCTCAAATTTTGTTCTTCTAGGTTGAAGCGTTCGTCTACAGTAGCAGTTTTTATATTTAGGTTTCCCTCTGTTCTGTCCTATATAGATAGATGAATTTGGAACTCTAAATCCAACATGGTTTGTAGTAGCTCTTTGAAACTTGACAAAATAAAGGAGTTCTCAGTTTTGTCTCTATGGTTTCTTTCCTATTCTAGTAGCCCTAGGCACAGACTGTGGTAAAGCACTTTCTTTGAGAGGGGTTGCCAAGCTTCTAAGAAATAACCAGTTTCCGAAATACCAGCAAATATTTTTTCAACCAATCTTGATTATACTTGGTGGAAATGATCAGTACACAAATCCCACTTGGCTCACCACATTTTATTCTTCTAGGTTGAAGTGTTCGTCTACAGTAGCAGTTTTTATATTTAGGTTACACTCTGTTCTCTCTTATATAGATAGATGAATTTGGAACTCTAAATCCAACATGATTTGTAGTAGCTCTTTGAAAATTGACAAAATAAAGGAGTGTTCAGTTTTGTCTCTATGATTTGTTTCCTCTTCAAGTAGCCCTAAGCAGAGACAGTGGAAAAGCACTTTCATGAAAAGGGTTGCCAAGCTTCCAAGAAATTACGAGTTTCCGAAATACCAGCAAATATTTTTTGATCCAATCTTAATGCTACATGCTGGTAATGATCAGGACACAAATCCCACTTGGCTCACCAAATTTTGTTCTTCTAGTTTTAAGCGTTCGTCTACAGTAGCAGTTTTTGTATTTAGGTTTCACTCTGTTCTCTCCTATATAAATAGATGAATTTGGAATTCTAAAACCAACATGGTTTGTAGTAGCTCTTTGAAACTTGACAAAATAAAGGACTTGTCAGTTTTGCCTCTATGATTTGTTTCCTCTTCAAGTAGCCCTAGGCACAGACTGTGGAAAAGCACTTTCAATGAGAGGGGTTGCCAAACTTCTAAGAAATAACAAGTTTCCGAAATACCAGCAAATATTTTTTCACCCAATCTTGATGATACTTGGTAAAAATGATCAGTACACAAATCCAACTTGGCTCACAACATTTTGTTCTTCTAGATTGAAGCGTTCGTTTACATTAGCAGTTTTTATTTTTAGGTTTCCCTCTGTTCTCTCCTATATAGATAGATGAATTTGGAACTCAAAATCCAACATGGTTTGTAGTAGATCTTTGAAACTTGACATAAAAATGTAGTTCTCAGTTTTGTCTCAATGATTTGTTTCCTCTTCAAGTAGCCCTAAGCAGAGACTGAGGAAAAGCACTTTCATTGAAAGAGGTTGCCAAGCTTCCAAGAAATTACGAGTTTCCGAAATACCAGCAAATATTTTTTCACCCAATCTTAATGATACATGTTGGTAATGATCGGTACACAAATCCCACTTGGCTCAACAAATTTTGTTCTTCTAGATTGAAGCGTTCGTTTACAGTAGCAGTTTTTATTTTTAGGTTTCCCTCTGTTCTCTTCTATACAGATAAATGAATTTGGAACTCTACATCCAACATGGTTTGCAGTCGCTCTTTGAAACTTGACAAAAAAAGTAGTTCTCAGTTTTGTCTCTATGGTTTGTTTCCTCTTCAAGTAGCCCTAAGCAGAGACTGTTGAAAAGCACTTTCATTGAAAGGGGTTGCCAAGCTTCCAAGAAATTACGAGTTTCCGAAATACCAGCAAATATTTTTTCACCCAATCTTGATGATAGCTGGTGGTAATGATCAGTACACAAATCCCACTTGACTCACCAAATTTTGCTCTTCTAGGTTGAAGCGTTCGTCCACGGTAGCAGTTTATATTTTTTAGGTTTCCCTCTGTTCTCTCCTATCCAGATAGATGAGTTTGGAACTCTAAATCCAACATGGTTTGTAGTAGCTCTTTGAAACTTGAAAAAATAAAGGAATTCTCAGTTTTGTCTCTATGGTTTCTTTCCTATTCAAGAAGCGCTAGGCACAGAATGTGGAAAAGCACTTTCAATGAGAGGGGTTGCCAAGCTTCTAAGAAATAACGAGTTTACAAAATACCAGCAAATATTTTTTCACCCAATCTTGATGATACTTGGAGATAATGATCAGTACACACATCCCCCTGGGCTCACCAAATTTTGTTGTTCTAGGTTGAAGCCTTCATCTACAGTAGCAGTTTTTATGTTTAGGTTTCACTCTGTTCTCTCCTATGTAGATAGATGAATTTGGAACTCTAAATCCAACATGGTTTGTAGTAGCTCTTTGAAACTTGACAAAATAAAGGAGTTCTCAGTTTTGCCTCTATGATTTGTTTCCTCTTCAAGTAGCCCTAGGCACAGAATGTGGAAAAGCACTTTCATTGAGAGGGGTTGCCAAGCTTCCAAGAAACAACGAGTTTCCGAAATACCAGCAAATATTTTTTCACCCAATCTTGATGATACTTGGTGGTAATGATCAGTACACAAATCCCACTTGGCTCACCAAATTTTGTTCTTCTAGGTTGAAGCGTTCGTCTACATTAGTCGTTTTTATATTAAGGTTTCCCTTGTTCTCTCCTATATAGATAGATGAATTTGGAACTCTAAATCCAACATGATGTGTAGTAGCTCTTTGAAACTTGACAAAATAAAGGAGTTCTCAGTTTTGTCTCTATGGTTTGTTTCCTCTTCAAGTAGCTCTAGGCACAGACTGTGGAAAAGCACTTTCATTGAGAGGGGTTGTCAAGCTTCTAAGAAATAAGGAGTTTCCGAAATACCAGCAAATATTTTTTCACCCAATCTTGATGATACTTGGTGATAATGATCAGTACACAAATCCCACTTGGCTCACCAAATTTTGTTCTTCTAGGTTGAAGCGTTCGTCTACGGTAGCAGTTTATATTTGTCAGGTTTCCCTCTGTTCTGTCCTATATAGATAGATGAATTTGGGACTCAAAATCCAACATGGTTTGTAGTAGCTCTTTGAAACTTGAAAAAATAAAGGAATTCTCAGTTTTGTCTCTATGGTTTGTTTCCTCTTCAAGTAGCCCTAAGCAGAGACTGTGGAAAGCACTTTCATTGAAAGGGGTTGCCAAGCTTCCAAGAAATTACGAGTTTCCGAAATAGCAGCAAATATTTTTTCACCCAATCTTGAGGATACGTCGTGGTAATGATCAGTACACAAATCCCACTTGGCTCACCAAATTTTGTTCTTCTAGGTTTAAGCGTTCGTCTACAGTAGCAGTTTTTGTATTTAGGTTTCACTCTTTTCTCTTTTATATAAATAGGATGAATTTGGAATTCTAAATCCAACATGGTTTTTAGTAGCTCTATGAAACTTGATAAAATAAAGGAGTTCTCAGTTTTGCCTCTATGATTTGTTTCCTCTTCAAGTAGCCCTAGGCACAGACTGTGGAAAAGCAACTTTCATTGAGAGGGGTGGCCAAACTTCTAAGAAATAACAAGTTTCCGAAATACCAGCAAATATTTTTTCACCCAATCTTGATGATACTTGGTGGAAATGATCAGTACACAAATCCCACTTGGCTCACCACATTTTGTTCTTCTAGATTGAAGCGTTCGTTTACGGTAGCAGTTTCTATTTTTAGGTTTCCCTCTGTTCTCTCCTATATAGATAGATGAATTTGGAACTCAAAATCCAACATGGTTTGTAGTAGATCTCTGAAACTTGACATAAAAATGTAGTTCTCAGTTTTGTCTCAATGCTTTGTTTCCTCTTCAAGTAGCCCTAAGCAGAGACTGAGGAAAAGCACTTTCATTGAAAGAGGTTGCCAAGCTTCCAAGACATTACGAGTTTCCGAAATACCAGCAAATATTTTTCCACCCAATCTTGATGATACTTGATCGTAATGATCGGTACACAAATCCCACTTGACTCACCAAATTTTGTTCTTCTAGGTAGAAGCGTTCGTCTACAGTAGCAGTTTATATTTTTTAGGTTTCCTTCTGTTCTCTCCTATATAGATAGATGAATTTGGAACTCTAAATCCAACATGGATTGTAGTAGCTCTTTGAAACTTGAAAAAAAAAGGAATTCTCAGTTTTGTCTCTATGATTTGTTTCCTCTTCAAGTAGCCCTAAGCAGAGACTGTGGAAAAGCACTTTCATTGAAAGGGGTTGCCAAGCTTCCAAGAAATTACGAGTTTCCGAAATACCAGAACATATTTTTACACCCAATCTTGATGATACCTGGTGGTAATGATCGGTACACAAATCCCACTTGGCTCACCAAATTTTGTACTTCTAGGTTGAAGCGTTCGTTTACAGTAGCAGTTTTTATTTTTAGGTTACCCTCTCTTCTCTCCTATATAGATAGATGAATTTGGATCTCTAAATCCAACATGGTTTGTAGTAGCTCTTTCAAACTTGACAAAATAAAGGAGTTCGCTGTTTTGTCTCTACGGTTTCTTTCCTATTCAAATAGCCCTAGGCACAGACTGTGGAAAAGCACTTTCATTGAAAGGGGTGGCCAAGCTTCTAAGAAATAACAAGTTTTCGAAATACCAGCATATATTTTTTCACCCAATCTTTATGACACTTGGAGATAATGATGAGTACACACATCCCCCAGGTCTCACCAAATTTTGTTCTTCTAGGTTGAAGCCTTCGTCTACAGTAGCAGTTTTTATGTTTAGGTTTCACTCTTTTCTCTCATATGTAGATAGATGAATTTGGAACTCTAAATCCAACATGGTTTGTAGTAGCTCTTTGAAACTTGACAAAATAAAGAAATTCTCAGTTTTGTCTCTATGATTTGCTTCCTCTTCAAGTAGCCCTAAGCAGAGACTGTGGAAAAGCACTTTCATTGAAAGGGGTGGCCAAGCTTCCAAGAAATTACGAGTTTTCGAAATACCAGCGTATATTTTTTTCACCCAATCTGGATGATACGTGGTGGTAATAACAAGTACACAAATCCCACTTGGCTCACCAAATTTTGTTCTTCTAGGTTGAGGCGTTCGTTTACAGTAGCCGTTTTTATTTTTAGGTTTCACTTTGTTCTCTCCTATATAGATAGATGAATTTGGAACTCTAAATCCAACATGGTTTGTAGTAGCTCTTTGAAACTTGACAAAATAAAGGAGTTCTCATTTTTGACTCTATGATTTGTTTCCTCTTCAAGTATCCCTAAGCAGAGACTGTGGAATAGCACTTTCATTGAAAGGGGTTGCCAAGCTTCCAACAAATTACGAGTTTCCGAAATACCAGCAAATATTTTTTCACCCAATCTTGATGATACTTGGTGGTAATGATCGGTACACAAATCCCACTTGACTCACCAAATTTTGTTCTTCTAGGTTGAAGCCTTTGTCTACGGTAGCAGTTTATATTTTTTAGGTTTCCCTCTGTTCTCTCCTATATAGATAGATGAATTTGGAACTCTATATCCAACATGGTTTGTAGTTGCTCTTTGAAACTTGACATAATAAAGGAATTCTCAGTTTTGTGTCTATGATTTGTTTCCTCTTCAAGTAGCCCTCAGCAGAGACTGTGGAAAAGCACTTTCATTGAATGGGGTTGCCAAGCTTCCAAGAAATTACGAGTTTCCGAAATACCAGCAAATATTTTTCCACCCAATCTTGATGATACTTGGTGGTAATGATCGGTACACAAATCCCACTTGACTCACCAAATTTTGTTCTTCTAGGTTGAAGCGTTCGTCTACAGTAGCAGTTTATATTTTTTAGGTGTCCTTCTGTTCTCTCCTATATAGATAGATGAATTTGGAACTCTAAATCCAACATGGTTTGTAGTAGCTCTTTGAAACTTGACAAAATAAAGGAATTCTCAGTTTTGTCACTATGATTTGTTTCCTCTTCAAGTAGCCCTAAGCAGAGACTGTGGAAAAGCACTTTCATTGAAAGGGGTTGCCAAGCTTCCAAGAAATTACGAGTTTCCGAAATACCAGCAAATATTTTTTCACCCAATCTTGATGATACTTGGAGATAATGATCAGTACACACATCACCCGGGTCTCACCAAATTTTGTTCTTCTAGGTTGAAGCCTTCGTCTACAGTAGCAGTTTTTATGTTTAGGTTTCACTCTGTTCTCTCATATGTAGACAGATGAATTTGGAACTCTAAATCCAACATGGTTTGTAGTAGCCCTTTGAAACTTGACAAAATAAAGGAAATCTCAGTTTTGTCTCTATGATTTGTTTCCTCTTCAAGTAGCCTTAAGCAGAGACTGTGGAAAAGCACTTTCATTGAAAGGGGTGGCCAAGCTTCCAAGAAATTACGAGTTTTCGAAATACCAGCATATATTTTTTCACCCAATCTGGATGATACGTTGTGGTAATGACAAGTACACAAATCCCACTTGGCTCACCAAATTTTGTTCTTCTAGGTTGAGGCGTTCGTTTACAGTAGCAGTTTTTATTTTTAGGTTTCACTCTGTTCTGCCTATATAGATAGATGAATTTGGAACTCTAAATCCAACATGGTTAGTAGTAGCTCTTTGAAAATTGACAAAATAAAGTAGTTCTCAGTTCTGTCTCTATGGTTTGTTTGCTCTTCAAGTAGCCCTAGGCACAGACTGTGGAAAAGCACTTTCATTGAGAGGGGTTGCAAAGCTTCTAAGAAATAATGAGTTTCCGAAATCTCAGCAAATATTTTTTCACCCAAACTTGATGATACTTGGTGGTAATGATCGGTACACAAATCCCACTTGACTCACCAAATTTTGTTCTTCAAGGTTGCAGCGTTCATCTACAGTAGCAGTTTTTATATTTAGGTTTCCCTCTGTTCTGTCCTATATAGATAGATGAATTTGGAACTCTAAATCCAACATGGTTTGTAGTAGCTCTTTGAAACTTGAAAAAATAAAGTAGTTCTCAGTTCTGTCTCTATGGTTTGTTTGCTCTTCAAGTAGCCCTAAGCAGAGATTGTGGAAAAGCATTTTCATTGAAAGGGGTTGCCAATTATCCAAGAAATTACGAGTTTCCGAAATACCAGCAAATATTTTTTCACCCAAACTTGATGATACTTGGTGGTAATGATCGGTACACAAATCCCACTTGACTCGCCAAATTTAGTTCTTCAAGGTTGCAGCGTTCATCTACAGTAGCAGTTTTTATATTTAGGTTTCACTGTGTTCTCTCCTATATAGATAGATGAATTTGGAACTCTAAATCCAACATGGTTTGTATTAGCTCTTTAAAACTTGACAAAATAAAGGAGTTCTCAGTTTTGCCTCTATGTTTTGTCTACTCTTCAAGTAGCCCTAGGCACAGACTGTGGAAAAGCACTTTCATTGAGAGGGGTTGCCAAGCTTCTAAGAAATAACAAGTTTTCGTAATACTAGCAAATATTTTTTCACCCAATCTTGATGATACTTGGTGGTAATGATCAGTACACAAATCCCACTTGGCACACCATATTTTGTTCTTCTAGGCTGAAGCCTTCGTCTACAGTAGCAGCTTTTATATTTAGTTTCCCTCTGTTCTCTCCTATATAGATAGATGAATTTGGAACTCTAAATCCAACATGGTTTTTAGTAGCTCTTTGAAACTTGACAAAATAAAGGAGTGCTCAATTTTGTCTCTATGGTTTATTTCCTCTTCAAATAGCCCTAGGCACAGACTGTGGAAAAGCACTTTCATTGAGAGGGGTTGCCAAGCTTCTAAGAAATAACGAGTTTCCGAAATACCAGCAAATATTTTTTCACCCAAACTTGATGATACTTGGTGGTAATGATCGGAAAACAAATCGCACTTGACTCACCAAATTTTGTTCTTCTAGTTTGAAGCGTTCGTTTACAGTAGCAGTTTATATTTTTAAATTTCCCTCTGTTCTCTCGTATATAGATAGATGAATTTGGAACTCTAAATCCAACATGGTTTGTAGTAGCTCTTTGAAACTTGACAAAATAAAGTAGTTCTCAGTTTTGTCTCGATGGTTTGTTTCCTCTTCAAGTAGCCATAAGCAGAGATTGTGGAAAAGCATTTTCATTGAAAGGTGTTGCCATGTATCCAAGAAATTACGAGTTTCCGAAATACCAGCAAATATTTTTTCACCCAATCTTCATGTTACTTGGTGCTATTGATCAGTACACAAATCCCACTTGGCTCACCAAATTTTGTTCTTCTAGGTTGCAGCGTTCGTCTACATTAGCAGTTTTTTTATTTAGGTTTCACTCTGTTCTCTCCTATATACATAGATGAATTTGGAACTCTAAATCAAATATGATTTGTAGTAGCTCTTTGAAACTTGACAAAATAAAGTGGTTCTCAGTTTTGCCCCTATGGTTTGTTTCCTCTTCAAATAGCCCTAGGCACAGACTCTGGAAAAGCACTTTCATTGAGAGGGGTTCCCAAGCTTCTAAGACATAACGAGTTTCCGAAATACCAGCAAATATTTTTTCACCCAATCTTGATGATACGTGGTGGTAATGATCAGTACACAAATCCCACTTGGCTCACCAAAGTGTGTTCTTCTAGGTTGAAGCGTTCGTCTACAGTACCAGTTTTTGTATGTAGGTTTCACTCTGTTCTCTCTTATATAGATATATGAATTTGGAACTCTAAATCCAGCATGGTTTGTAGTAGCTCTTTGAAACTTGACAAAATAATGTAGTTCTCATTTTTGTCTCTACGGTTTGTTTCCTCTTAGAGTAGCCCTAGGCACAGACTGTGGAAAAGCACTTTCATTGAGAGGGGTTGCCAAGCTTCTAAGAAACAACGAGTTTCTGAAATACCAGCAAATATTTTTTCACCCAATCTGGATGATACTTGGTGGTAATGATCAGTACACAAATCCCACTTGGCACACCATATTTTGTTCTTCTAGGTTGAAGTCTTCGTCTACAGTAGCAGCTTTTATATTTAGTTTCCCTCTGTTCTCTCCTATATAGATAGATGAATTTGGAACTCTAAATCCAACATGGTTTTTAGTAGCTCTTTGAAACTTGACAAAATAAAGGAGTTCTCAGTTTTGTCTCTACGGTTTGTTTCCTCTTCAAGTTGCCCTAGTCACAGACTGTGGAAAAGCATTTTTATTGAAAGTGGTTGCCAAGCTTCCAAGAAATAACGAGTTTCCGAAATACCAGCAAATATTTTTTCCCAAAATGTTGATGATACGTGGGGGTAATGACAAGTACACAAATCCCACTTAAATCACCAAGTTTTGTTCTTCTTGGTTGAAGTGTTCGTTTACAGTAGCAGTTTTTATATTTAGGATTCACTCTGTACTCTACTGTATCGATAGATGAATTTGGAACTCTAAATACAACATGGTTTGTAGTAGCTCTTTGAAACTTGTCAAAATAAAGGAATTCTCAGTTTTGTCTCAATGGTTTGTTTCTTCTACAAGTAGCCCTATGCACAGACTGTGGAAAAGCACTTTCATTGAGATGGGTTGAGAAGTTTTCAAGAAATTACGAGTTTCCGAAATACCAGCAAATATTTTTTCACCCAATCTTGATGATACTTGGTGGTAATGATCAGTACACAAATCTCACTTGGCTCACCAAATTTTTTTCTTCTAGGTTGCAGCGTTCGTCTACAGTAGCAGTTTTTTATTTAGGTTTCCCTCTGTTCTCTCATATATAGATAGATGAATTTGGAACTCTAATTCCAACATGGTTTGTAGTAGCTCTTTGAAACTTGCCAAAATAGTAGTTCTCAGTTTTGTATGTAGGGTTTGTTTCCTCTTCAAGTAGCCATAAGCAGAGACTGTGGAAAAGATCGTTCATTGAAAGGGGTTGCCAAGCTTCCAAAAAATAACGAGTTTCCGAAATACCAGCAAATATTTTTTCACCCAATCTTGATGATGCTTTGTGGTAATGATCGGTACACAAATCCCAATTGACTCACCAAATTTTGTTCTTCTAGTTTGAAGCGTTCGTTTACAGTAGCAGTTAATTTTTTTAGATTTCCAGCTTATCTCTCCTATATACATAGATGAATTTGGAACTCTAAATCCAAAATGATTTGTAGTAGCTGTTTGAAACTTGACAAAATAAAATAGTTCTCAGTTTTGTCTCTATGGTTTGTTACCTCTTCAAGTAGCCCTAAGCGAAGACTGTGGAAAAGCAGTTTCATTGAAAGGGGTTGCCAAGTATCCAAGAAATTACGAGTTTCCGAAATACCAGCAAATATTTCTTCACCCAATCTTGATGATACGTGGTGGTAATGACAAGTACACAAATCCCACATGGCTCACCAAATTTAGTTCTTCTAGGTTGAAGCGTTCGTTTACAGTAGCAGTTTTATATTTAGCTTTCACTTTGTTCTCTCCTATATTGATAGATGAATTTGGAACTCTAAATCCAACATGGTTTGTAGTAGCTCTTCGAAAACTGACAAAATAAAGTAGTTCTCCGTTTTGTCTCTATGGTTTGTTTGCTCTTCAAGTAGCCCTAGGCACAGATTGTGGAAAAGCACTTTCATTGAGAGGGGTTGCCAAGCTTCTAAGAAATAACGAGTTTCCGAAATACCAGCAAATATTTTTTCCCAAAATGTTGATGATACGTGGTGGTAATGACAAGTACACAAATCCCACTTGGATCACCAAGTTTTGTTCTTCTTGGTTGAAGTGTTCTTTTACAGAAGCAGTTTTTATATTTAGGTTTCACTCTGTTCTCTACTATATAGATTGATGAATTTGGAACTCTAAATCCAACATGGTGTGTAGTAGCTCTTTGAAACTTGTCAAAATAAAGGAGTTCTCAGTTTTGTCTCTATGGTTTTTTTTCTTCTTCAAGTAGCCCTAGTCACAGACTCTTGAAAAACACTTTCCTTGAGAGGGGTTGAGAAGCTTTCCAGAAATTACCAGTTTCCGAAATACAAGCAAATATTTTTTAACCCAATCTTGATGATACTTGGTGGTAATGATCAGAACACAAATCTCACTTGGCTCACCAATTTTTTTTCTTCCAGTTTGAAGCGTTCGTCTACAGTAGCAGTTTTTTATTTAGGTTTCCCTCTGTTCTCTCCTATATAGATAGATGAATTTGGAACTCTAAATCCAACATGGTTTGTAGTAGCTCTTTTAAACTTGCCAAAATAGTAGTTCTCAGTTTTGTCTCTAGGGTTTGTTTCCTCTTCACGTAGCCCTAAGCAGAGACTGTGGAAAAGATTTTCACTGAAAGGGGTTGCCAAGCTTCCAAGAAATTACAAGTTTCCGAAATACCAGCAAATATTTTTTCACCAATCTTGATGATACGTGGTGGTAATGATCAGGACACACAACCCACTTGTCTGACCAAATTGTGTTTTTCTAGGTTGAAGCTTTCGTTTATACTAGCAGTTTTTGTATGTAGGTTTTACTCTGTTCTCTCCTATATAGATAGATGAATTTGGAACCCTGAATCCAACATGGTTTGTAGTAGCTCTTTGAATCTTGACAAAATAAATGAGTTCTCAGTTTTTTCTCTATGGTTTGTTTCCTCTTCAAGTAGCCCTAAGCACAGACTGTGGAAAGCACTTTCATTGAGAGTGGTTGCCAAGCTTCTAAGAAATAACGAGTTTCTGAAATACCAGCAAATATTTTTTCACCCAATCTTGATGATACTTGGTGGTAATGATCAGTACACAAATCCCACTTGGCACACCATGTTTTGTTCTTCTAGGTTGAAGCGTTCGTCTACAGTAGCAGCTTTTATATTTAGTTTCCCTATGTTCTCTCCTATATAGATAGATGAATTTGGAACTCTAAATCAACATGGTTTTTAGTAGCTCTTTGAAACTTGACAAAATAAAGGAGTTCTCAGTTTTGTCTCTGCGGTTTGTTTCCTCTTCAAGTATCCCTAGTCACAGACTGTGGAAAAGCATTTTTATTGAAAGTGGTTGCCAAGCTTCCAGGAAATAACGAGTTTCCGAAATACCAGCAAATATTTTTTTCCCAAAATGTTGATGATACGTGGGGGTAATGACAAGTACACAAATCCCACTTGGATCACCAAGGTTTGTTCTTCATGGTTGAAGCGTTCGTTTACAGTAGCAGTTTTTATATTTAGGCTTCACTCTGTTCTCAACTATATAGATAGATGAATTTGGAACTCTAAATCCAACATGGTTTGTAGTAGCTCTTTGAAACTTGTCAAAATAAAGGAATTCTCAGTTTTGTCTCAATGGTTTGTTTCTTCTTCAAGTAGCCCTATGCACAGACTGTGGAAAAGCACTTTCATTGAGAGGGGTTGAGAAGTTTTCAAGAAATTACGAGTTTCCGAAATACCAGGAAATATTTTTTCACCCAATCTTGATGATACTTGGTGGTAATAATCAGTACACAAATCTCACTTGGCTCACCAAATTTTTTTCTTCTAGGTTGCAGCGTTCGTCTACAGTAGCAGTTTTTTTATTTAGGTTTCCCTCTGTTCTCTCATATATAGATAGATGAATTTGGAACTCTAAATACAACATGGTTTGTAGTAGCTCTTTGAAACTTGCCAAAATAGTAGTTCTCAGTTTTTTCTCTAGGGATGTTTCCTCTTCAAGTAGCCCTAAGCAGAGACTGTGGAAAAGATCGTTCATTGAAAGGGGTTGCCAAGCTTCCAAGAAATAACGAGTTTCCGAAATACCAGCAAATATTTTTCACCCAATCTTAATGATACTTTGTGATAATGATCGGTACACAAATCCCAATTGATTCACCAAATTTTGTTCTTCTAGTTTGAAGCGTTCGTTTACAGTAGCAGTTAATTTTTTTAGATTTCCAGCTTATCTCTCCTATATACATAGATGAATTTGGAACTCTATATCCAACATGATTTGTAGTAGCTGTTTGAAACTTGACAAAAAAAAATACTTCAAAGTTTTCTCAATATGGTTTAATTCCTCTTCAATTAGCCCTGAGCGGAGACTGTGGAAAAGCATTTTCATTGAAAGGGGTTGCCAAGTATCCAAGAAATTACGAGTTTCCGAAATACCAGCAAATATTTTTTCACCCAATCTTGATGATACGTGGTGGTAATGACATGTACACAAATCCCAATTGCCTCACCAAATTTTATTCTTCTAGGTTGAAGCGTTCGTCTACAGTAGCAGTTTTATATTTAGGTATCACTCTGTTCTCTCCTATATAGATAGATGAACGTGGAACTCTAAATCCAACATGGTTTTTAGTAGCTCATCGGAAACTAGACAAAATAAAGGAGTTCTCAGTTTTGTCTCTATGGTTTGTTTCCTCTTCAAGTAGCCCTAGGCACAGACTGTGGAAAAGCACTTTCACTGAGAGGGGTTTCCAAGATTCTAAGAAATAACGAGTTTCCGAAATACCAGCAAGTATTTTTTAACCCAATCTTGATGATTCTTGGTGGTAATGATCGGTACACAAATCCCACTTGACTCACCAAATTTTGTTCTTCTAGTTTGAAGCGTTCGTTCACAGTAGCAGTTTATATTTTTAAGTTTCCCTCTGTTCTCTCCTATATAGATAGATGAATTTGGAACTCTAAATCCAACGTGGTTTGTAGTGGCTCTTTGAAACTTGACAAAATAAAGGAGTTCTCAGTTTTGTCTCTATGATTTGTTTCCTCTTCAAGTAGCCCTAAGCAGAGATTGAGGAAAAGCACTTTAATAGAAAGGGGTTCAAGCTTCCAAGAAATAACGAGTTTCCGAAATACCAGCAAATATTTTTTCGCCCAATCTTGATGATACGTGGTGGTAATGATCTGTACACAAATCCCACTTGGCTCAAAAAACTGTGTTCATCTAGGTTGAAGCGTTCCTCTACAGTAGCAGTTTTTATGTTTAGGTTTCACTGTGTTCTCTTTTATATAGATAGATGAATTTGGAACTCTAAATCGAACATGGTTTGTAGTAGCTCTTTGAAACTTGACAAAATGAAGGAGTTCTCAGTTTTGCTTCTATGTTTTGTTTACTCTTTAAGTAGCCCTATGCACAGACTGGGGAAAAGCACTTTCATTGAGAAGGGTTGCCAAGCTTCCATGAAATAACAAGTTTCCGAAATACCAGCGAATATTTTTTCACCCAATCTGGATGATATTTGGTGGTAATGATCAGCACACAAATCCCACTTGGCTCACCAAATTTTATTCTTCTAGGTTGAAGCGTTCGTTTACAGATGAAGTTTTTATTTTTAGGTTTCCCTCTGTTCTCTCCTATATAGATACATGAATTTGGAACTCTAAATCCAACATGGTTTGTAGTAGCTCTTTGAAACTTGACAAAATAAAGGAGTTCTCAGTTTTGATTCTATGGTTTGTTTCTTCTTCAAGGAGCCCTAGGCACAGACTTTGGAAAAGCACTTTTATGAGAGGGGTTGCCAAGCTTCTAAGAAACAACGAGTTTCCGAAATACCAGCAAGTATTTTTTCACCCAATCTTGATGATACGTGGTGGCAATGATCAGTTCAGAAATCCCACTTGGCTCACCAAATTTTGTTCTTCTAGGTTGCAGCGTTCGTCTACAGTAGTAGTTTCTATATTTAGGTTTCACTCGATTCTCTCCTATATAGATAGATGAATTTGGAACTCTAAATCCAACATGGTTTGTAGTAGCTCTATGAAACTTGATAAAACAAAGGAGTTCCCAGTTTTTTCTCTATGGTTTGTTTCCTCTTCAAGAAGCCCTAGGCACAGACTGTGGAAAAGCACTTTCATTGAGATGGGTTGCAAGATTCTAAGAAATAACTAGTTTCCGAAATACCAGCAAATATTTTTTCACGCAATCTTGATGAAACTTGGTGGTAATAATCAGTACACAAATACCACTTGGTTCACCAAATTTTATTTTTCTAGGTTGACGCTTTCGTCTACAGTAGCAGTTTTTATATTTAGGTTTCACTCTGTTCTCTCCTATATAGATAGATGAATTTGGAACTCTAAATCCAACATGGTATGTAGTAGCTCTTTGAAACTTGACAAATTAAAGTAGTTCTCAGTTTTGTCTCTATGGTTTGTTTCCTCTTCAAGTAGCCCAACGAACAGACTGTGGAAAAGCACTTTTATTGAGAGGGGTTGCCAAGCTTCCAAGAAATTACGAGTTTTCGAAATACCAGCAAATATTTTTTAACCCATTCTGGATGATACATGGTGGTAATGACAAGTACACAAATCCCACTTGGCTCACCAAATTTTGTTCCTCTAGGTTGAAGCGTTCGTTTACTGGAGCAGTTTTTATTTCTACGTTTCACACTGTTTTCTCCTATATAGATAGATGAATTTGGAACTCTAAATCCAACATGGTTTGTAGTAGCTCCTTGAAACTTGACAAAATAAAAAAGTTCTCAGTTTTGTCTCTATGTTTTGTTTCCTCTTCAAGTAGCCGTAGGCACAGACTGTGGAAAAGCACTTTCATTGAGGGGGGTTGCGAATCTTCTAAGAAATAACGAGTTTCCGAAATACAAGCAAATATTTTTTCACCCAATCTTGATGATACGTGGTGGTAATGATCAGTACACAAATCCCACATGGCTCACCAAATTTTGTTCTTCTAGGTTGAAGCGTTCGTCTACAGTAGTAGTTTTTATATTTAGGTTTCCCTCTGTTCTCTACTATATAGATAGATGAATTTGGAACTCTAAATTCAACATGCTTTGTAGTAGTTCTTTGAAACTTGACAAAAAAAGGAGTTCTCAATTTTGTCTCTATGGTTTGTTTCCTCTTCAAGTAGCACTAATCACAGACTGTGGAAAAGTACTTTCATTGAAAGGGGTTGCCAAGCTTCCAAGAAATTACGAGTTTCCGAAATACCAGCAAATATTTTTTCACCCAATCTTGATGATCCATGGTGGTAATGACAAGTACAGAAATCCCATTTGGCTCACCAAATTTTGTTTTTCTAGGTTGAAGCGTTCGTTTACTGGAGCAGTTTATATTTCTAGGTTTCACACTGTTCTCTCCTATATAGATAGATGAATTTGGAACTCTAATTCCAACATGGGTTGTAGTAGCTTTTTGAAACTTGACAAAATAAAGGATTCTCACTTTTTTCTCTATGGTTTGTTTCCTCTTCAAGAAGCCATAGGCACTGACTATGGAAAAGCACTTTCATTGAGAGGGGTTGCCAAGCTTTAAGAAAAAACGAGTTTCCGAAATACCAGCAAGTATTTTTTCACCCAATCTTTATGATGCTTGGTGATAATGATCGGTACACAAATCCCACTTGACTCATCAAATTTTGTTCTTCTAGTTTGAAGCGTTCGTTCACAGTAGCAGTTTATATTTTTAAGTTTCCCTCTGTTCTCTACTATATAGATAGATGAATTTGGAACTCTAAATCCAACATGATTTGTAGTAGCTGTTTGAAACTTGAGAAAAAAAAAATAGTTCTCAGTTTTCTCAATATGGTTTAATTCCTCTTCAATTAGCCCTAAGCGGAGACTGTGAAAAAGCATTTTCATTGAAAGGGGTTGCCAAGTATCCAAGAAATTACAAGTTTCCGAAATACCAGCAAGTATTTTTTCACCCAATCTTGATGATACGTGGTGGTAATGACAAGTACACAAATCCCAATTGGCTCACCAAATTTTATTCTTCTAGGTTGAAGCGTTCGTCTACAGTAGCAGTTTTATATTTAGGTATCACTCTGTTCTCTCCTATATAGATAGATGAATTTGGAACTCTAAATCCAACATGGTTTGTATTAGCTGTTTGAAACTTGACAAAATATAGGAGTTCTCAGTTTTGTCTCTATGGCTTGTTTCCTCTTCAAGTAGCCCTAGGCACAGACTGTGGAAAAGCACTTTCATTGAGAGGGGTTTCCAAGCTTCTAAGCAATAACGAGTTTCAGAAATACCAGCAAATATTTTTTCACCCAATCTTGATGATACGTGGTGGTAATGGTCAGTACACAAAACCCACTTCTCTGACCAAATTGTGTTCTTCTATGTTGAAGCATTCGTTTATAGTAGCAGTTTTTAAATGTAGGTTTTACTCTGTTCTCTTTTATATAGATAGATGAATTTGGAACTCTAAATCCAACATGGTTTTTAGTAGCTCTTTGAAACTAGACAAAATAAAGGATTCTCAGTTTTTTCTGTATGGATTGTTTCCTCTTCAAGAAGCCCTAGGCACTGACTGTGGAAAAGCACTTTCATTGAGAGGGGTTGCCAAGCTTTAAGAAATAACGAGTTTCCGAAATACCAGCAAGTATTTTTTAACCAATCTTGATGATTCTTGGTGGTAATGATCGGTACACAAATCCCACTTGATCACCAAATTTTGTTCTTCTAGTTTGAAGCGTTCGTTCACAGTAGCAGTTTATATTTTATGTTTCCCTGTGTTCTCTCCTATATAGATAGATGAATTTGGAACTTAAATCCAACGTGGTTTGTAGTGGCTCTTTGAAACTTAACAAAATAAAGGAGTTCTCAGTTTTGTCTCTATGATTTGTTTCTCTTCAAGTAGCCCTAAGCAGAGACTGAGGAAAAGCACTTTAATTGAAAGGGGTTTTCAAGCTTCCAAGAAATAACGAGTTTCTGAAATACCAGCAAATAGTTTTTTCACCCAATCTTGATGATACGTGGTTGTAATGATCTGTACACAAATCCCACTTGGCTCACCAAATTTTGTTCTTCTAGGTTGAAGCGTTCGTCTACAGTAGCAGTTTTTATATTTAGGTTTCACTGTGTTCTTTTATATAGATAGATGAATTTGGAACTCTAAATCGAACATGGTTTGTAGTAGCTCTTTGAAACTTGAACAAATGAAGGAGTTCTCAGTTTTGCATCTATGTTTTGTTTACTCTTTAAGTAGCCCTATGCACAGACTGGGGAATAAGCACTTTCATTGAGAGGGGTTGCCAAGCTTCTAAGAAATAACAAGTTTTCGTAATACTACAAATATTTTTTCAACCAATCTTGATGATACTTAGTGGTAATGATCAGTACACAAATCCCACTTGGCTCACCAAATTTTGTTCTTCTAGGTCTGCAGCGTTCGTCTACAGTAGCAGTTTTTATTTTAAGCTTTCACTTTGTTCTCTCCAATATTGATAGATGAATTTGGAACTCTAATCAAACATGGTTTGCAGTAGCTCTTTGAAAACTGACAAAATAAAGTGGTTCTCAGTTTTGTCTCTAATGGTTTGTTTGGTCTTCAAGTAGCCCTAGGCACAGACTGTGGAAAAGCACTTTTTTGAGAGGGGTTGACAAGCTTCTAAGAAATAACAAGTTTCCGAAATACCAGCAAAGATTTTTTCACCCAAACTTGATGATACTTGGTGGTAATGATCAGTACACACATCCCACTTGGCTCACCAAATTTTGTTCTTCTAGGTTGCAGCGTTCGTCTACAGTAGCAGTTTTTATATTTAGGTTTCACTGTGTTCTCTCCTATATAGATAGATGAATTTGGAACTCTAAATCCAACATGGTTTGTAGTAGCTCTTTGAAACTTGACAAAATAAAGGAGTTCTCAGTTTTGACTCTATGTTTTGTTTCCTCTTCAAGTAGCCCTAGGCACAGACTGGGGAAAAGCACTTTTATTGAGAGGGGTTGCCAAGCTTCTAAGAAATAACAAGTTTCCGAAATACCAGCGAATATTTTTTCACCCAATCTGAATGATATTTGGTGGTAATGATCAGTACACGAATCCCACTTGGCTCACCAAATTTTACTCTTCTAGGTTGAAGCGTTCGTTTACAGTTGAAGTTTTATTTTTAGGTTTCCCTCTGTTCTCTCCTATATAGATACATGAATTTGGAACTCTAAATCCAACATGGTTTTGTAGTAGCTCTTTGAAACCTGACAAAATTAAGGAGTTCTCAGTTTTGATTCTATGGTTTGTTTCTTCTTCAAGTAGCCCTAGGCACAGACTTTGGAAAAGCACTTTTATGAGAGGGGTTGCCAAGCTTCTAAGAAACAACGAGTTTCCGAAATACCAGCAAATATTTTTTCACCCAATCTTGATGATACGTGGTGGCAATGATCAGTTCAGAAATCCCACTGGCTCACCAAATTTTGTTCTTCTAGGTTGCAGTGTTCGTCTACATAGTAGTTTCTATATTTAGGTTTCACTCGATTCTCTCCTATATAGATAGATGAATTTGGAACTCTAAATCCAACATGGTTGTAGTAGCTCTATGAACTTGATAAAACAAAGGAGCTCCCAGTTTTTTCTCTAAGGTTTGTTTCCTCTTCAAGTAGCCCTAGGCACAGACTGTGGAAAAGCACTTTCATTGAGATGGGTTGCAGCTTATAAGAAATAACTAGTTTCCGAAATACCAGCAAATATTTTTTCACCCAATCTTGACATACTTGTGGTAATGATCAGTACACAAATACCACTTGGTTCACCAAATTTTATTCTTCTAGGTTGACGCTTTCGTCTACAGTAACAGTTTTTATATTTAGGTTTCAGTCTGTTCTCTTCTAATATAGATACAGATATTTGGAACTCTAAATCCAACATGGTATGTAGTAGCTCTTTGAAACTTGACAAATTAAAGTTGTTCTCAGTTTTGTCTCTATGGTTTGTTTCCTCTTCAAGTAGCCCCAAGGCACAGACTGTGGAAAAGCAGCTTTCATTGAAAGGGGTTGCCAAGCTTCTAAGATATAACGAGTTTCCGAATATCCAGCAAATATTTTTTCACACATCATGATGATGCTTGGTGGTAATGACAGTACACAAATTCCACATGGCTCACAAATTGTGTTCTTCTAGGTTGAAGCGTTCGTCTACGGTAGCAGTATTGTATACATAGGTTTCACTCTGTTCGCTGTTATATAGATAGATGAATTTGGAACTCTAAATCCAACATTATTTGTAGTAGCTCATCGAAACTTGACAAAAAAAAGTAGTTCTCAGTTTTGTCTCTATGGTTTGTTTTCTTCTTCAAGTAGCCCTAGGCACAGACTGTGGAAAGTACTTTCATTGAAAGGGATTTCCAAGCTTCTAAGAAATAACGAGTTTCACGAAATATCAGCAAACAAATTTTCACCCAATCTTGATGATGCTTGGTGGTAATGAGAAGTACACAAATCCCACTTGGCTCACCAAATTTGATCTTCAAGGTTGAAGCGTTCCTTCACAGTAGCAGTTTATATCTTTAAGTTTCCCTCTGTTCTCTCCTATATAGTTAGATGAACTCTAAATCCAAAATGGTTTGTAGTGGCTCTTTGAAACTGACAAAATAAAGGAGTTCTCAATTTGTCTCTATGATTTTTTTTCTCTTCAAGTAGCCCTAAGCAGAAACTGTGGAAAAGCACTTTTCATTGAAAGGGGTTGCCAAGCTTCCAAGAATTACGAGTTTCCGAAATACCAGCAAATATTTTTTCACCCAATCTTGATGATTACGTGCTGGTAATTACAAGTACACAAATCCCACTTGGCTCACCAAATTTTGTTCTTCTTGGTTGAAGCGTTCGTTTACAGTAGCAGTTTATATTTTTATGTTTCACTCTGTTCTCTCCTATATAGATAGATGAATATGGAACTCAAATCCAACATGGTTTGTAGTAGCTCTTTGAAACGTGACAAAATAAAGGAGTTCTCAGTTTTGTCTCTATGGTTTGTTTCCTCTTCAAGTAGCCCGAGGCACAGACTGCGGGAAAAGCGCTTTCATTGAGAGGGGTTGCCAAGCTCTAAGAAATAACGAGATTTCCGAAATACCAGCAAATATTTTTCAACCAATCTTGTTGATACTTGGTTGTAATGATCAGTACACAATCCCACTTGGCTTCACCACAATTTTGTTCTTCTAGGTTGAAGCATTTGTCTACAGTATTCGTTTTTATATTCTAGGTTTCTCTCTGTTCTCTCCTAATATGATAGAATTTTGGAACTCTATAAGTCAACATGGTTTGTAGTAGCTCTTTGAAACTTGACAAAATAAAGGAGGTTCTCAGTTTTCTCTCTATGATTTGTTTTTCTTCAAGTAGCCCTAGGCACACACTGTGGAAAAACACTTTTATTGAAAGGGGTTGCAAGCTTCTAAGATATATCGAGTTTCCGAAATACCAGCAATATATTGTTCACCCAATCGTGATGATACGTGGTGGTAATGACAATGTCCACAAATCCCACTTGGCTCACCAAATTTTGTTCTTCTAGGTTGAAGCTATTCGTCTAATGTATCAGTTTTAATATTAGGTTCCCCACTTTCTCTGCCTATATAGTTAGTTGAATTGGGAACTCTTAATCCAACATGGTTTGTAGTCTCATTTGAAATTGACAAAATAAAGGGGTTCTCAGTAGTTGTCTCTATGTTTTTCCTCTTAAGTAGCCCTAGGCACAGAGTGTGGAAAGCATTTTCATTGAGAGGGTTGGCCTAGCTTCTAAGAAATAACGAGTTTCCGAGATACCAGCAAATATTTTTTCACCCAATCTTGATGATACTTGGTGGTAATGATGAGACCACAATCCCACTTGACTCACCAAATTTTGTTCTTCTACTTTGAAGCGTTCGTCTACAGTAGCAGTTTTATTTTTGTTTTTCCCTCTTCAACTATATTGATAGATGAATTTGGAACTCTAAATCCATCATGGTTTGTAGTAGCTCTTTGAAACTTGACAAATTAAAGGAGTTCTCAGTTGTGTCTCTATGGTTTGTTTCTCTTCAAGTAGCCCTAGGCACTGACTGTGGAAAAGCACTTTATTGAAAGCGGTGCCAAGCTTCCAAGAAATAACGAATTTCCGAAATACCAGAATATTATTTTCCCCCAATCTTGATGATACTTATTGGTCATCATGTTTACGACAATCCGACTGGCTCACCCAATTTTGTTCTTCTAGTTTTACGCGTTCGTTTACAGTAGCAGTTTTATATTTTTAGGTTTTCCTCTGATTCTCTCCTACATTATAGATGAATTTGGAACTCTAAAATCCAACATGGTTTGTTGTAGATCTTGAAACTTGACAAAATGTAGTCTCTCTGTTTGTCATCGACATTTGTTTCCTCTTCAAGTAGCCCTAAACAGAGGACTGTGGAGAAGTGCTTTCATTGAAGGGGTTGCTAAACTTCCAAGAAATTACGAGTTCCGAAATAACAGCAATATTTTTTCACCGAATCTTGATGATACTTGCTGGTAATGATCAGTACAAAAATCCCACTTGGCTCACCAAATTTTGTTCTTCTAGGTTGAAGCGTTCGTCTACATTAGCAGGTTTTATATTTAGGTTTCACTCTGTTCTCTCCTATATAGATAGATGAATTTGGAACTCTAAATCCAACATGGTTTGTTGTAGATCTTTGAAACTTGACAAAATGTAGTTCTCTGTTTTGTCTCGACGATTTGTTTCCTCTTCAAGTAGCCCTAACAGAGACTGTGGAAAGTGCATTTCATTGAAAGGGGGCGGGTTGCTAAACTTCCCAAAAATTACGAGTCTTCCGAAATACCAGCAATAATTTTTCACCGAATATAGATGATACACTTGCTGGTAAATGATCAGTACAAAAAGACCACTTACAAAAATCCCACTTGGCTCACCAAATTTTGTTCTTCTAGGTTGAAGCGTTCGTCTACATTAGCAGGTTTTATATTTAGGTTTCACTCTGTTCTCTCCTATATAGATAGATGAATTTGGAACTCTAAATCCAACATGGTTTGTAGAAGCTCTTTGAAACTTGACAAAAAAAGTAGTACTCAGTTTTGTCTCTATGGTTTGCTTTCTCTTCAAGTAGCCCTAAGCAGAGACTGTGTAAAAGCACTTTCATCGATAGGGGTTGCCTAGCTTCCAAAAAATTACGAATTTCCGAAATACCAGCAAATATTTTTTCACCCAATCCGGATGATACGTGGTGGTAATGACAAGTACACAAATCCCACTTGGCTCACCAAATTTTGTTCTTCTGGGATGAAGCGTTCTTTTACACTAGC